>NW_024870965.1:6640000-6660000 GCF_019054845.1 Dipodomys spectabilis | reverse complement strand
CAGGTCTAAGAGCAGTTAATGGCTTTTCAGTTTGTTGAGCCCTTCCTGTGTTGTTGGGATGGACTGCGGTCCTTACACACCAGCCCAGAAACAGATGTCTTGTCCTGCTTTTAAAACCAGGACTGCAGCTAGCCTTCCAGTGGCTTCTAGCCCCAGCTTCTGAGCAAGGGCTTCGCGTCTTACCCAGTAACCCCTGTGCTCTGCTGCTCCGCGTAAATCCCAGTTTCTGGCAGATTAGGCATTGCATTTTTTGCCACCTACCGACGCCATCAGACGCAGCCCAGAAGAGGCTCCTCCGGTGCTGCTGTGGTGTCTCCTCCATGTCGGGTGTGGCTGGCCCCTCTACAGTCGGTTCTTTGGGGACTCCTAGATAGATCTCAGGAGAACTGTCTCAAAGCCTGCGTTTGGTCCCGCCCGTTTCCTCTGCTTCCTGGTCCACATGCTCTCCTGTGTGCCCCTCGCCTCGCAACCCACACAGCCAGAGCCTGTGTCTGCCCTTCGGACGTTCAGCTTCCAATCGTCCTTTTCTTTCAGAATCGCCTGGGTCACATAATGTGCCTCAGTAACAGAAAACAGGTGCAGCGCAGGTGCTGTGAAAAGCAACCAGACAGTCCCAGTTGAAGCGTATGCAAGCCACTCATTTTTCCATTTGTCCACCAGAAACATTTAGCAAGCAACTTACTACACATTCTAGGCTCAACTTGAACCACAGGGTCGTAGCAGTGAGAAAAACAGAAGTCTGAGCTCTTCGGAAGCCTACGTTCTTCGAGCAGGTTTTCATGATAATGAACTGCATCTAGGAGACATGGGGCTCTCTCTTTACCCCAAGGACTCCTTGAGGGCAGAGTGGGAAATGCCCGCCGCTGGTCCACGCTTGTAAATAAGCACCATGGGCGTTTTCAGGTAGAACAAACTTGAAATTATGCACGGTTGTGAAGTCTTCCATCGCTGCCTCACGGACCCCAGGCAGAGGAGGGGGCGGCTGCGGAGCTGGGGGCAGCCTCGGGGTGTGGACCTCACGGCGGTGCTTTACACACTCGTATTTCAAGGCAAAGGGTGAGAAGGAAACCGGGATCCAAAGTGCCAGCAAGATACAATGAGTTCTCCAAAGACTGACCCCTAACTAAAGGCCTGTGGCAGGCGTGAGGGAAGTGGAGCCCAGGGGCGCTGGGCATTCCAGGTGACTCTGTCAGGAGAGTGCCCGCGTTGCTCTGCGTGGTGGCCAGGGAAGTGTCTGAGGACTGAGAGCAATGCTCATGCCTGCAATCTGGAGAGGATTGCAGTGCAAGGCCAGCTCGGACAGACCCTTCCTCAGCTGGAAACAGTGCACCGTGGTGAGTGCCTATTACCCCAGGTACGACAGGAAGGCCACAATAGGCAGTCCAAGGCCCAGGCACGTGCCCAGGCAGGAAGCAGATCCTACCTCAAAGTGCAAAGAAGTGCTGGGAGGCACAGCTCAGCAGTAGAGTGCTTGCCTAGCAAATTGAAGACCTGAGTTCAAATCCAGTGCTAGGGGAAAAAAAGGATTAGCAATGAACTGTATCATGATTGGCACCTGTGAGTGTAGTGCCAAGGATCAAACCTGTGGCCTCTTTCGTGTTTTTTGTGTTCTCTTCCACCGAGCAACCCCGTAGACTTGTTTTATGATTACTATCGATTGTGTTTTCAGGAATATACACAAACTTGCTCATTTCTGTAATTTTCCAAGGTATCTGGTAGTTTCAATACATTGAGTCAATTGGGCAGGTGGCTAAATGTGTAATTGTTGTCATTTTAAGGGGATATACTTCCCAGGGGACCTGTGGCATTCACTTGGAGCTGGTCTCTGCACATGCTCAAGTTTGCAAATGTCTAAAGACCTGTGCAGCTGCGGGGCTGACACCAGGCCGGCCAAGCCACTCCTCCTTCTGAACTCAGGCGTCGTTTAGTGTTAGATGGATTTTTAAATTTTAAATGTATTTATTTGATTGTAGTGTGGGGGATCTCGTTACGTCTGCATGAGTCTACACTGTATTCCAGCCCACTCCTCGCCCCTTCTCCAAAGGCCGCATCCCCTGCACGTCTCCTTGTTCCCTTTTCCTGATTGCAAATAATCCCTGTCCACGGTATTCAACCTTCTTCATTGTGCGGGCCCTGCCCCCGCTCTAGCCCACGCCTGCCCGCAGGGACTGAGTCTCTTTCCTGGATGAATTTTTTTCTATCACTAACACACTGTCAGTTGTTGTTTAATGTCTGAATCATTTTTAGGCAGAAAAGATGTTTGTTTCTGAGCTTTCAGGGGTGAGTCTAATCCGTCATTGATTGGCCTTTCTCTCCCTGTGGATGCCGGTGGACGCCAGGGACAATGCAGAGATGTTTCTGGACCTGCAGCATTGAGCTAAGCCACACGTGCAGGCGTTAAGCCGTGAGGCTGCACGAAGCTGCAGCTCAGACTCACGCTTCTCAGCCCAGCCTGGTTTCCCTGGGACACAGATTGTATCTGCCTTTCTTCATTTGATTTCTTTTTTCAAGAAGTTTCCCTGGGCAGTAGACTCATTTCTTGTAGATTTTACTCATTTTTTTCCGGTGCATCCTACTCTGTTCTTAGAGAAAAGGTTGCCAGGCTGGAGGACAAGCAGGCGCGGGAGGACCTGCCCGCGCCTCCAGGTGGCCGCATGCCCTCCACAGCGCAGCTTGTAGTTGGAGTTTGAAGCGTTTTAGGGACTGCCTGGGCGTTCGTCTCTCCACAGCGTCCTCCAGCCTTCAGTCCATACATCTGGGACCTGGGACGCGATGTGGCTCATAGAGGTCATCCAGGAGTCCGGGGGAAGCCAGTTTTCTGGCTGATGGCGAGGTGGGAGGGTGTCAGGGTCGCACGTGCCTCCTGGGGGCAATGCGGCGGCGGCCAGTCTCTGCTCAGACGTCCCTGGAGACGCGACGCCTCAGATCCTCAGATCCCCAGCTCCCGTGGTGGCCCAGGTTTGCTATCCTGTCTCAGTTCTCCTTTTGGGGGCCGCCGAGCACCTGTGGGGCACCAGTGCGGGCTGTGTGGGACAGAGCAGGCGGAGAAAGCCCCACCCCTCTGCTAGGAGCACGGCGCGTTGGTGGTGCTCCCAGGAGGAGGGCAGGCAGGCAGGCCTCGCCGGGGAAGTGAAGGAGAGGAGAATGGCGGGAGCCAGGCCCAGGCCTTTCACATGTCTTTCCTGGGTCAGAGGCCCACCCACCCGCAGGCACGTTGGGGAACAGTGGGGCATTCTGAGGAGCTGGCGAGCGAGGGGGGTGGAGGAAGGGCGCGTGGACGGCGAGCGCGAGGGCGTGGTAGATGGCCTCTGCTTGTTTGATCGCTCCATCAGCATGAGGGTCTGAAGCACCCTCCTGCCCCACGATGGCTTTTCCGGCGCCGGGCCTGCTCTGCAGCAGGGAAGCCAGAGGGCCCTCTCTGAGCTTTCACCTGCCAAGGAAGGGATGGCGGCCGCCATGAAGGGGGATGGGCACAGGGCCTGACTCGGTCTCTGAATAGAAACAGTCCACGTGCCTACCTGAACCGCAGGACCTTGAGCCTGACTTCACATTCTTCCATTTTTGAATGATATTAAGTCCAAAGTAAAGGTCTCCTCATTACTTCTAAGGCTCAGGGGAGAAGGTAATGAGGAAGGTAAGTTACAACTTGACTAGATAATCCTCATCGGATGAGAGAAACAGTGGACAGAAAGTTGGGGCGCTGCAGGGTTTGATGGACAGGCACAGAGCAGATGACGTTGGTATGGCAGGTAAGTGGTGCTTGAAGGAGAGTTTGGGCCTGCTTAATAGAGAAGTGGCAAGTCTGGAGTGCACGGTGTGCACGCATTTATCAAAACACTTGTAAGAAACGATCCAGGGTCCCAAAGTGGGGTTATTTTCAGGGAAGCAGCGGCAGACCAGAGAGAAGTTGAGGTCAGCGAGGACTGATGGTTCTTCCATTTTCCCCCAGTCTCTGTCCAAGAGTGGGAAGAGAAACATGGAAAATGGGATAAGGCTCATGGGCTGGTGGACGGGGCCTGGGGGTGGAATTGGGGTGACAGGAATGAAGGGAGGTTCGTGTACGTCTGCTGTGTCAGTCATACCCCCTCCATTTTTCTTTTCTTCCCCTCCTTTCCTTCCTCCCTTCCCTCCTTTCCTTTTCTTCCCTTCCCTCCTTCCTTTCCTCTTCTGCTTCTTCTCCTTCCCTGCTTTCTTCTACCCTCCTGCCTCTTTCTCTTTTTTCCTTTCTTCCTGCAATAAATAGGTTTAAATTGTGACCCTAAGAAAATGAAGGAGTCACCGTGAAATGAACTTGTGTGAATAAAACTCAATTTTATAGAAAAACTCGTCCCTAGTTGACAGCCTTCTGCTTGCCTATGGATTGAATTTCTTCCCATAATTCTCTGTGCCAGTGATTATAGTCGGTGATCTGGCTGGCGCCTCGGGTAAGTGAACGGTAGCCGTTTGCTCTGGTGGTGTGTTCCCCTGCATCTTTGCTGGCAAAGTTAGCCTGAGGATTCGCTGCTACTGTCATAAAATGAGAAACAAAGTAGTGATGGAAACAGAATTTTGTCTTCATCCAGCAAGGATTGTTAGGAATCTTGGAAGCCCCGCCGTGCCTTTGTAGGTGTGGCTGACTGGCACTTGCCGTGCTGGTGGGTGGCTGCAGGCGGCAGTGCTCACACAGAGGCCCCCACTCCCAACTTGACATCCGGCCCTTGTTGCTCTCTTTGTCAGCTGGTTTTCTTGAGCTGTCTCCCCAGCTTTTTCGAATATCATCTTGAAAAAATACTTTTAGTTAAAGACTTGACGTAGTTTGGAGTATATTATATTAAGATACAATCAGATTTCCCACTGCGGCATTATTTGAAATACAGACGGAGGGCTGGAAACCAGATGATCTTGTGCTTCACCTCTTTTCCTCTCCACACTGATGACAGACAGAACGTACCAAGTCCCAGATCTCCATCATGAATGCCCCTTTGAAGGAACTACCGCATGTTGCCCAAAAGTGTTCATTTCTGTCACTTTGTGGATGTTTATGGGGACATTATGATTATGGGCTACCAAGTTTCTTTGTTTTAGGTTCTCAAAGCCTCTGGGTCAACCTCTAATTGCTACTTGCACCTTCTGATGATTAGTTGTCCGTGTGGGATTTAGTGTTAGACTTAAGCCGGAGTTGCTTAATCTCCACCATGGTACACCATGTAGGTATGAGACAGCTGGACACATGAGGGCATTGGCTGGAATCCACACGCTACATGCACTTGGAGGCATTTGGGAAGCTGAAGTTATCCCTTAGGAAGAGTGGTCACAGCGCTCTGTGGCCTCCATTGCCATCTGCCTTCACTGGTCTGTCTGCGTGGCCGCGTAGTTTCTTTTGCACAGATTGTGGCCATCCCTGGGAGCAGGACGTGCCTGCGTCTGGCATTAAAGGAAGCATATGGAGAGTGCGTATCACAGCCTTCTCAAGCGGTGTGGATGGAAGGAGGGCGATAACGGCGCCCGTACCGCCCCCTCCGCAGCCTCTTCACCGCTTCTGACTCACTCCACTAGGTTGACAGTAGACGGAGCAATCATCAGATGGCTGTCATTGTGGTTTTCTTTTTCATTTCTTTTTTTTTCTATTTTTGTCAGTCTTTTTCTTCATGACAAGCCAAATGCATGCTGACAGTTGGTGATTCTCTTGCTTCTCTTTCCTTCTGGCCTCTGGTATTTTATTCTTCATTCACTTTTCTTTCAACTCTTCCTCTCCTCTTCCTCGTGTTTGGTTCCAGCATGATCCTTACATCTCAGTTTTTAGACTTGTCTTTTATTGATAATACTTTATTTTTCCCTTTTGTGTAGGCTTTTCAATAATCTTTTTCCCTTTAGCTTTATTAAGGTGTAGTTGCATACAAAAATAATCTTCACTCAAGGGCACTTCTGTTTTATATTCTTTGAAACTAGTATTTGTTTTCCTGCCATCGATAACTTTCTTCAGAAACAGAAGACTTAATTTTCATCTGGACTGTTATATTATTCATTGTCTTTGAATGCAAAGTTGGAAACTTCACATATGCAAATTTAGTTATGTTTGCTGTAATTATCAAACCCTGGTCCTTTAGTGAATATGTTGTGTTTTGCATTTAGATGTTGGGAAAATGAGAAGAGAGGATGTACAGAATAA
Organism: Dipodomys spectabilis; assembly: GCF_019054845.1. Classification (NCBI taxonomy): domain Eukaryota; kingdom Metazoa; phylum Chordata; class Mammalia; order Rodentia; family Heteromyidae; genus Dipodomys; species Dipodomys spectabilis. The sequence continues at coordinate 6,653,852 of NW_024870965.1, read as the reverse complement.
AGCTGGAGGGAAAGAAAGGATCGTCTGGAATTCTGTTTTTCATTAAAAGTAACTAATTCTGTTTAGTTGAAGGAAAGGAGGACTTGGCCCCTTCTTTGTGCTGTCCCTAGAGCCAGGGGACAGCAGCCCAGGGGTTCAGATGGCTCTGCGTGGTGGGCTGGCTTGAGAAGTGCAGAGGAGACGCAGCGGGCCTCAGTGGGCAGACACAGGCAGCGTCTACGCGTGGGGAGCTCGAGCTGGATACAGACGGAAGTGTTTTGGAAGCTATCTGAAGAGTCCTTGGGCGTCGCTGGGCCAGCCGTGTTCTTGAATCTGTGTGCAGTCAGTGAGTGCTGCAGGCTCTGAGCGCCGGGGACTGGTTGGCACTTTAGGTGGCCTGAGCCCTGGCGGGCTCCTGGCAGCGCTTCGGTTCCTACATAGCTTGTGTAGTCATCTTTTCAGTTGTTGTTTCCCCTCTGATACCTGGGCATGAATTCAGAGCTTTGTGCTCTTGCTTGCTTTTTCAGTTCTCTCTGGGGCTCTACTCCCTGGGCCACACCTCCACCTTGACATTTTGCTGGTAATTGGAGGTAGAGTTTTGCAGGCTTGGCTTCTCCCACTCCCTTCAAGCTGTAGTCCTCAGACCTCAGCCCCCTGCGTTGCCCGTGTTCTAGGTGTGAGCCACTGGTCCTCAGCTTTTAATTTGCTTTTGGTTGATGTGTTTTGCTGTGGTGAATATTGAGGCCAGGGCCTCACGCATGCTAGTAACACTCTCCCAGTGTTTCCACACCTCAGGTACATGTCTGTGTGTGTCTTCTCCTCGGTTCCCTTTTACAGCCACTGGCGTTGACACCTAGTGTTCTCCGTGACTAATGGCCAGCTAAGGCTCCAGAGCATTTCGTACTTGGCTCTACCATTTATCAGGTTAATGATGAATGACTTCTCCTCCCGAATCAACTATAAAAATGATTTCACTTGGTTCTTTAGAGAGAGCTATGCAATAGGTGCGAAAGAAATGTGCACTGGGGTTTTAAAGAACTAATTTAAATGCAGCTCCAAGGGAACTTGAGGTGCCTGGCTAAGACGGGGAAGAAGACGCTGGGAACTGGGAACACGGGCGTGAAGCCACCTCGAGTCTAGCCACGCTTGGAAGCCCCCTGGTTGGAACAGCTTCTCTAACTGTATGTCAGGGTGACATTCTGTCATGTGACTGACCAGAAGCTTGCACGTTCATTTGCTGTCGCTGGGACTCAAGGGAAGGGCCGTGCAGCACAATCTGTTCAGGGCGGGCAAGCGTGGAAAGTCCGGGCCCAGTGTGGCCTGAAATGTGCTGTACTCCCATGATTGCAGTTCACAGCCCTCCAGTCACTAGGGAAAGGTCGGGGGATGCTGCCTTTCATTAACTCCAAGATCTCAAAAGTCAGACTCTGTTACGGCTGCTGACTGCTAGTTCGGCGCTAGTGGTTTTTCTCGACAGACCAGTGTCACGACGCACCTTGCCATTTACACGTCTTTGAGTTGATGAGGGACTGTTGCGATGGTCAGGATCTTGCGGTCATCAGCCGCTTCCCGGGGGCTGGGACTCGTTCTAGGGCTTAACCTCATTTACCTCTGCCAGTTCTGGTTCTTTACTTCTAGGCTCTTCCTAATCAAAACAAAATGGCCAATGATTTGGAGATGCAGGCACATACACCATCCAGCACATTTCACTCACAGAAAGTGATTTATTCCCCGATGATTGCAAATGTGAAGTGATGGGGAAACCGAGGCATCCCTGCGGCCTGGGAAGGCAGCCTGGTTATTCGAGGACAGGATGGGGCCAGGCTGGATCTGGCTAGCTGGAGAAGAGCTCTCTTTTATTCTGTCCCTGATTGCTCCATGTGTGAGTGATGACAAATGCTGTGACATTCACACGACAGAGTGCCAGGCTTTCTTTCCCTTCCTTCTGCAGCCGCTTGCTCTTTTGTAGCTGATGTATCTCCCAGCCTGCTGGGGAGGGTAGCCCTGTCTCTGTCGCTGTGATTTAGGACCCGTGGCTGGCTGTAGTTAGACAGTGGGAGAAGAGGAAACTCAGAAGCCACCCCATTTACCATACGCCTCCCAACTGGCCTCCAGCAACCCCCGGCCTGCCTTCCCATGGCGAGCAGAGTGGAGTGCAGGCAGAGCCTCCGAGGAGAGCGGAGCGTGTGCTTCTAAATTGAGCTGACAGATTAGATACCACCTGTGCTAGCGCAATGATATTTTGACAGAGTGCCTTACAAAGAAATATGGCCAGTAGTCAGGAAAATCATCTTTGGCTGAGAAAGGCTGAAATTTGTCAAAATCAGAGAGAAATGTGGCAGGTTTTTTTCCTTCCATTCTTGTTGAGTTTCTCGGAAAATGAAGTGAGACAAGATGGTGGAAGGGGCAGCTTTTCCTCAGCTCCTTCCTGGTTGCAGAATCTGCAGGCTCCCTGAGGTCTGGGCACGGCCTTGTTCCTGCAGTCCCACTGAGCTTGGGAATCCACGGGCTCCCTGAGGTCTGGGCACGGCCTTGTTCCTGCAGTCCCACTGAGCTTGGGAATCCACGGGCTCCCTGAGGTCTGGGCACGGCCTTGTTCCTGCAGTCCCACTGAGCTTGGGAATCCACGGGCTCCCTGAGGTCTGGGCTCCGGCCTTGTTCCTGCAGTCCCACTGAGCTTTCCCAGCTAACATATAAAAGCATGACTCTAGGGCTGTGGAAACATCTGCTGAGTTCTTTGCCCTCCGTGTGTGGAGAGCCTGGGCTGCTGGCATGCTGGGAGGGTTGAAGAACCAAGAGGGCCCACAGATGTGAAGATCCCGGCGGCGTCTCCTGTGTGCAGGTGGCAGTTCCTGTGGCTGTGCACGCCCGCTATGGAGGGACACCTGTTCTGGAGCCGTGTGGTGGGCTAGTGCTACGGTGTTCAGTTGGAGCCGTGTGGTGGGCTAGTGCTACGGTGTTCAGTTGGAGCTGTGTGGTGGGCTAGTGCTACGGTGTTCAGTTGGAGCCGTGTGGTGGGCTGGTGCTACGGTGTTCAGTTGGAGCCGTGTGGTGGGCTGGTGCTACGGTGTTCAGTTGGAGCCGTGTGATGGGCTGGTGCTACGGTGTTCAGTTGGAGTTGTGTGGTGGGCTGGTGCTACGGTGTTTAGTAGACAGTGGGTTTGTGGCGTGATTTCAGTGGAGATAGGTTAGTGGTGTGGCTTCAGGTGGAAGGGGGTGCGTGGCATGTGTGGATGGACAGGGAGTTAGTGGAGTGGTGTCCGGGTAGGTGGTGGGTTGAGCTAGTGATGTGATGTGGGGTGTGGCACTGTGGGTTAGTGGCGTGGCACTCAGGTGGACAGACGGGTGGCGTGGTCTCAGTGGGCTGTGGGTTAGCGGCCTGCCCGCCTCGCCTTCCCCCTTTGCTGTGTCTCTCCTGGCCTGGAGGAGGGAGCATGGAGCTGTGCTACTCCAGGCACGGCCGCTTCGTGGCTGCAGTGTCCCCTCACATCACACTCCATCACAGACTGAGAGCAGGACATTGTAAAGCTTGTACGTCTTTTTTCTCCACAGGGCAGAACTGGCCACTTGTTTCCTGCTATGGCAGAACTGCAGGTCCTGATTCCTTTCACCTGAGTGGTGTCTGGTATTGCCAGCTCTGGCCACCTTCTGCTTCTGAGGGTCATGGCGGCAGGGGTTATGTGTTTGCCAGGTCCCTTCTTCACCCTGAGGGAAAGGGAAGTTTGTAGAACGTAGGCCTGGGTTGGGGATTCCCTCTGTGTGCTGTGAGGAATCAGAAGTTGGAGCTGGCTTGTAACTCTGGATTCCAGGTGTCCCCTTTGGTGCCTGTTCTACAGAGAGCCAGATACAAGCACATCTCCGTTAATACACCAAAGACATTTATAGCCTCATGCCAACTGCTAAATATTAAGTTACATATTCATTATATGTTCTCTTTCTAGCATTGTTTTAAATTCTCAAGATTCATTATATGTATTTCACCCAAATAAAAGGCATTCTATGAGCCAGGCACTGGTGGCTCGCAACTGTAATCCTAGTTACTTAGGACGCTGAGATCTGAGGGTCACAGTTCAAAGGAAGTCAGGGCAGGAAGTCTGTGAGACTCTCATCTCCAAATTATCACCAAAAAGCCAAAAGTGGAGCAGTGGCTTAAGTGGTAGAGTGTAAGCTTGATCAAGAAAATTCAAGGACATTGCCCTGAGTTCAAGCCCCAGGACCAACACACACACACACACACACACACACACACACACACACACCACACACACACATACCACACACACACACACACAATCATTATATGAAATATCTTGGCACCAATGCTCAGAATTATGTTTATCCTTATTTTTGAATATCTTTCTATATTTAATTGGCAAATGATAATTGTGTGTATTTAGGGGGTACAGTGTGACATTCTGATGGACAAACACAATGTGGAATAATGAAACCGACTGTTTCTGTGGCGATACTGAGGCTTGATCTGGGGGCCTCGCGCTCTCTGGGCTAGCGCTGTGCTGCTGAGCCATGCCTAAGGGTAAGCGCCGATAAAGATGAGAAACTGTGTGTGCCAGACTTTGACTTTGCTTTCAAGCACCTTAGCTTGAGGAGGATGCTTAGAAACAGTGAAATGCTAGCATCGCCATTTTGCCTTCTCAGCACTGACCTGTATCTCCTTCTCTCAATTCTCCATCATCATCATCATCATCATCATCATCATCATCAACATTTTCCAGCCTTCAGGACTGTGTTGGTCCAGATGTAGGCTCGTTTGCTCATGCGTAGTTCATTTTTCGTACCTTGGGGCGCGCTCCGTGCTTTGATCCTAAGGGGTTTGTTTTACAAATGGTGCATTTCTGGGCTTCGGGGCGCAATACAGTAAAAACTGAGCAAGTTTATACCATGATGTGGAAAAGGAGAGTCTGCCTGGTTCCACATTTCATGACATCCTGCGGTGTGGGCAGCTGAGCGGGATAAAGAAGGAAGGAAACGTGGCCCTGCGGAAGTCCTCCGTGGGAGGCCTGCGCGCGGCCTCTGATGTCAGAGCACGCCAGGAAGACAACACGAGATTGTAAGAAGTTAAACCAAACAGCCAAGTGCTGGATCTCTGCTTCCCATCAGAGGGCGCGGCGCTGGGAACGTGCGTGCAGCTCCTGCTTATCCGTGTGCTCACCGTGGAGACGGCAGATCTCAGAAATGCCAACCTGACCCTGTACGTGCTGGGTGCACAGCCCGCCTGGGAGCGCAGAAGTAAGTGCTTTGCCTTTCTGTGCCCTGCAGCCATCCGTGTTGTTACAGACGGCAGAACTAACTTCCCTCCCTCCTTCCCTCCCTCCCTGCGCTCCCCTCCCCTCCCATCCTCCCTCCCTCCCCTCCCCTACTCCACCCTCCTCCCCTCCCCCTCCCTCCCCTCCCCTACTCCACCTCCCTCCCTCCCTCCCTCCCTCCCTCCCTCCCTCCCTCCCTCCCTCCCTCCCTTCCTTCCTTCCTTCTTCCGCAGTAGGTTTTTAACTCAGATTATTACGCTTACTAGGCAGGTGCTCTACCAGTTGAGCCATGCCTTCATCCTCTGTTTTTTGTGCCCATACTGGGGTTTGAATTTAGGGCTTTTTTGCTCAAAGCTGGAGCTCTACCATTTGAGTCATACCTCCACCTCTGCCTTTTGCTATTTTGGGTAAGTGTCTCATGGATGTTTGAGCCTGGACTGGCTTTGAGCTATGATCCTCAGCTCTGAGCTTCCTGGATAGGTAGGATTACAGGGATGAGCCAGCACCAACAGTCATCTTTATTTTTAAAGGCTGAGTAGTATTCCATTTTATATCTGTGCCACATTTTCCTTGTCCATTCATTCACTGATGAACACTTAGGTTGGGACCATGTCTTGATGTTGTTAATCTTGCTGCACTGCAGGGCAGATGTGGCTCACTTCACTTCTTTTACATGTATACCCGGATTGGAATGGCTGCAGCCTGTGGTACTCTATTTCTAATGTTTTGAAGGACCTCTGCTGTTTTCCGGATAGCATTTCTAGTTCACATTCCCGGCAGCGGTGTGCCGGGGGTCTCCTGACTTGACTTCACCCTTCTGACGGCGGCCATTCTAGCCTTTCTAGAGATGACCTCAGGGTGGTTTAATTTCTGTTTCTTAGCACCAGTGATGCAGAGCAGCCTTTTTGCCATCTGCTTATCTTCTTTGAGATGCATACTATCCTATCTTCAAATGTCCATTCAAGTCCTTTGTCCGTTTTAGCTGCGATATTTGTGTCCTGGTGACTGAACTGAGCAGCAGCTGGATTTTAGGTTCGAAGCCCGGGTCTGACTCTGCTCTTCAGGTCTCCTGCACTGTGTGAGCGGTGGCTCCTCAGCGCTTTCCTTTTCTGCGCAGTTTCATCTGCTGTGAGCCTGCTTGTGTGGGATGCTGTCGTTTCCCAGCTTTCAGGGTCTGCGCACCTGCTTTTTGTCTTTAACCGGGGTCCGCAGGGATGGCCGGCAGAGGCGCGGGGGGCGGGGAAAGCGTGGGAGGCCGTGTGGCAAAGCTGCTGCAGGCTCTGAGCACAGGCACGGTTGGTTCTGAGCCACTGGGCTCGCGCAGTTCCTCCCTGGCCAGGGACAGACGCATTTTCTTAGTTATTGAGACACGGATGCCTTCATTCCCCTTCTCCCTCCCCTTATCAGCCTCCTGGCGACACAGGACAGGCCTGGGGCCAATGAGGGTTGATAGGGGAGCGCTGCCTCTGCTCCTTCCCCGCCCGCGTCTCTGCTGTTACTCTTACTCTTGAGATCGCAACGCCGTTACCTTCATGGCTAGAAAAAGACTGTAAAAGCCAAAGTAATTCATATTTAATAAAATGTCATGTTCCAAAGGAGGAAGATGTCCCGGCGTAGAACGGACTGGTTTCAGGTGTGGTGGGCGCCGGCTGTTTCAGATTCTGCGGTTCTTCCTGCCGCATCACGCCACGGGTCTGAATCAAGTGGAGTACAGTGCGTGCACCTGTCAGCCTCTGGTCCAGAAGCTCTGGCTGCCAAGCGTTCTGCTGGGGGCTTCCCTAGCCAGCGCACAGGCAGTGCAGGCGCCTTCATCTGCACCTTCAGACGCTGAGCTTCTTGCTGTATGCTGCGCATCTTGTTAGAGCTCTTGACTTGGGATCATGATGGCCATCTGAGGATGGGCTGGTAGGCGGTGGGAGCTTCTCTGATCTGTTCGGATTTGCTGTTGTAACAAACAAATCAAGGCAATTTTCCTTCTTGTGTCTCATTTCTTCATTTATCAGATACTACACTTAAAGCTTGTAGTTGTAAAACTGAATACATGGGCTGGGCGCCGGTGGCTCACCTATGTAATCCTAGCTACCCAGGAGGCTGAGATCTGAGGATTGTGGTTCAAAGCCATCCTGGGCAGAAAATTCTGTGAGACTCTCATCTCCTATAAACTACCAGAAAACTGGAAGTGGCGCTGTGGCTCACATGGTAGAATACTAGCTAGCCTTGAGCTGAAGAGCTCAAGGACAGCACCCAGGCCCAGAGTTCAAGCCCCACAACCGACAAAATTAAAAACAATACAAAAAAACTGAACACATGGCCTCTCCACGTTGATTTGTTAGTGACTGATGTTTGAGTCTGCTCTGCAGGGGCCTCCCAGAGCACACATGTCTGCTGCTTTTTTTTTTTTGGTCGGTCATGGGGCCTGAACTCTGGGCCTGGGCGCTGTCCCTCAGCTCTTCAGCTCAAGGCCAGCGCTCTACCACTTGAGCCACAGCGCCACTTCCGGTTTTCTGGTAGTCTATTGGAGGTAAGAGTCTCAGACTTTTCTGGCCAGGCTAGTTTTGAACCGTGATCCTCGGATCTCAGCCTCCTGAGTAGCTAGGATGACAGGCGTGAGCCACCAGCGCCCGGCCTACACATGTCAGCTTCTGAACCTAGAACCTGCACCAAAGGACAGAGGGTTTGGTTCTCGGGATTTTTGCAATGTCATATTTCTTGTCTTTATGCAACCTGACCACTTTACGTAGCTCCCTGGACTTCTGTCTCCTCATAAGGGCACCGTGACATCAAGACTCCACTATTTTAAAGAAAAAGTTACGAAGAGTAAACATAGCTTCACGCTCAAAAATAATACATATGTGTTCCAGTTTCATGTCATGGGAACTGTTTTTAAAGCAATAACCATGCTTGAATTTTTTTTTTGGGGGGGGGGGGTTCGGTCATGGAGCCTGAACTCTGGGCCTGGACGCTGTCCCTCAGCTCTTCAGCTCAAGGCTAGTGCTCTACCACTTGAGCCACAGTGCCACTTCCGGCTTTTTCTGCTTATGTGGTGCTGAGGAATCGAACCCAGGGCCTCAGGCATGCAAGGCAAGTGCTCTACAAGACTGAGCCACCTCCCCAGCCCCTGTGCTTGAATTTTTTAAGATTTTTTTTTTTCCTCCTGATTGCTTTTATTTTCATTGCAGTAATCCTACTGGTATGTTTTTCTAAGTATGCCTTTGTATGACATAGACACTCATTAGTATTTTCCTGTATGCAATTTCCTAAGAAAACTGTACAAAGTTAATACTATAAAAATATTTAACAGTTATTTTTGGACTTTATTTTCATTTGCTTATTTCTTGGTAGACAGAACAGAACAGTTCTTTTCAATTATTTCTGGAACATTCATGGGAGTACTATCTACCTCTTTTTGCAATTATAAGGAAAAAAACCTGAGAAATATCTCCTGTCCATCATGGCTGTCTGTTTGTGTCAAAAATTCCCTGAAATGCTCCTTGTAATGGAGCCCCTGCTGAACAGACCCCACATTTTAATAAAGTGAGAGCAGGCAGAAACTCCACTTGCTATTCATTGACTCAAAAGGAATAGCACACAACATTAGGAGTAAGATAGGGAATTGGCTGGAACTTATTAAATAAAAATTTAAAGCACGGTTGTTGCACTACAGAGCTGGGAAGAATTGAGAAAAAAGGGGTAGACCGATAGCAGTGGAAATAGGAAAGAGACCGGAGGGTAGAGAAGGTAAGGAGTGGCTCAGGAGACGCCTGGATGGAGAGGGCGTGGAACCACGGAGGCCAGGGGGGAGCGGCAGGGAGTTAGCGCATGCTCACCTCCTCGCATGGTAAGCCGTCAGTTCATGTCTTCGACATCAAGCAGAGAACTGAACAAGTCCTTGTGCTCTCTGAATGGAAGAGACTGTGTTTCCATCTGGGTGACGGGTGGTCAGATGAGTTAGAGCCAGGGAAAGGGTGGCAGCCCTGGGCAGCAACGCTGCCCGACGGCAGAGGAAGTCCCCACCACTTCTGCAAGCGGAGCCAGCTTCCGTCTCCCTCCTCCACATCCAGAGCTCCCGTAGGGTGTTCCAGCACCTTCCCTGACCCTGTCCTGGGTAGCGGCCATCTGAGGATGGGCAGCCATACACATGCCACCCACGGGTTGGACCTGTGTCTGTTAGTGACGTCGAGGTACCAGGTATTGTGCTAGGCACGGGAAAACAGGCCCAACTGAGATACCGCCTCTGCCCTCAAGTGCCCCTTGCCGGTTGGTACGGGGTGAGTAACTGTTAAATCACCACGGGGGCGGGAGGGTAAGTATGCTAAAGGATGAGAAACATCACCTACATCCCTGGGCGAGAAACATTTCCCAAGCTGCTGCTTCCCCCTGCTAGCTCTTCCTGTTTAAAAAAATCCACTAGAATAAATACATTTTGGGAAAGTCTTTGATTTACTTCATACTAAAGAGAAAATTAATTTTGATTTGATTCAAATGTTAGTGAATTAGATCTGGTGAGTTTTTTCCTCCATTGGTAGATTAGTTCCTTAAAGTTCTGATTATCCATGAAAGCATGTGTTAACATTTATATTCCATAACCCCAAGGAATGTCTAGAGTTTCCAAGAACAGCGTGGAAGCTTTGGCCCTGCGTCTCCTCCTCCCATGGCAGGACGCCTTTGCAGTCCCACACAAGACTCGTGTTTGTTTAAGATGTGTGGATAAGCCGCACGCTGGCACTGTCTCCTGTCGCCCCAGCCCCTCGGGAGGCCGAGATCTGAGCACCGTGCAAGCCTCCGCCTCCCCCCGGGTGTTAGTGCTCTTGCACTGAAAACACCAGCTCTGCTGCAGGGACCTTTGCAATTCTCCGGGCATCCATGTTGGGCTTGGGTCTCCTCGGTGCAACTTCAACGAGAGGCTTCTGCTCGGTCCCGGAGGAGTGTCTGAAGTGGCTGTCTCCCTTTCTTCCAGGTGATCTGCAACTCCTTCACCATCTGCAATGCGGAGATGCAGGAGGTCGGTGTTGGCCTGTACCCCAGGTATGGAGAACAGTTCCCTCTCAGCCCAGCCAGCCAGGCAGGCAGCACTGTCCCCAGAGCCAAGAAGGTGCAAAAGTCTTAGATTTTACGCCAGCACCTTCTGTGCTATGCATAAGTGGCAAGACACTCCTCCCACCCGAATGCTTGCTCTCTGGGGGCTTCAAATAAGCAGTGGATGCTGGGCCCTGAGACCCGGGCACCCCCAGGCTGATCATTTCAGGATCATTTCACCAGACTGCTGTAGCTGAGCTGGTTTGGGCATTTGCACGTTGTGCTCTGGCCACATTGCCGGACCAGAGAGGGAACCGGCGAACCTGCCCTCACCGCCCTCCGCGCTGCCCTCTGCGCTGCCCGCTGTGACCTTTGCCCGGACCTCGGCCCGGCCCGTCCTTCCCACGCACTGCCTCTCCCCCCACCCCGCCGCCCCGTGCTGTTCTGTGCCCTCAGGGCCTGAACCTCAATCCTGTGTCTTCTCTCCCAGCATTTGTGGTGTGGGTTCTGTCTGCTGGCCTCTGACGTCTCCTCTTTTCTTTCCCTCAGCATGTCTTTGCTCAACCACAGCTGCGACCCCAACTGCTCAATTGTGTTCAACGGGCCCCACCTCCTCCTGCGTGCAGTCCGCGACATCGAGGCAGGAGAAGAGGTGAGCATGAGGCACTTGCCTGCGAAGCCCTCTCGGAGCGGCCCGTTCCCCGACGCGGCACAGACCAGCGCGCAGCCACGCCTGCACAGAGATGGCTGCTCGCTTATTTTTCAGCCATCGTGTGTGTGGATGATAATGCATGCGTGCACATGAGATGTTTGTGTAGACGGGGTGTATTTCATGCGTACAGCCGCCCGTCCCTCCTTTCCAGTGTCATCTTACACGGCAGGGAGGCAGCTGGCTGTAGATCTGACTTCTCCCCACAGCCACTCAGCTCACTTCTAAGGTGATCGTGCACTTTAAGTTCCATGTTGAGTAAGCGAGTATGATTTGCTCTGGAGCCTTCACAGAAGTGCTCAGCTCACCAAAGACCCAAAGGAAATAGAGGCTTGGGAGTGTAGCCTGCAGCGGCGCATTGGCCTTGGTCCCCTCCCTGGAGCATGGACTGCCAAGCCCGCCTCCTCTGGTGACCAGCCTTCACACTTTTTTTTTTTTTGGTTATGGGACTTGAACTCTGGGCCTGGACGCTGTCCCTCAGCTCTTCAGCTCAAGGCTAGTGCTCTACCACTTGAGCCACAGCGCCACTTCTGCTTTTCTGATGGTTTAGTGGAGGTAAGAGTCTCATGGAGTTTCCTGCCTGGGCCAGCTTTGAACTGCGATCCTCAGATCTCAGCCTCCTGAGTAGCTAGGATGACAGGTGTGAGCCACCAGCGCCCCGCAAACCTTCATACTTCTTAGAACCAGTTTCCTTCTGCCTTCCAATCTGCTAAAATAGGTATTTATCACAAGAGAAACAGCTTTGATTACATTTATGTAGCCCTCAGACAATAAAACTGAACTTGGAGATCCCACATTTTAGAGACGGGGTCTGGTCTGAGGAGACTCCCTCCACAGAGACGCTCCATCGCGCTGCTGCCTCTGGCGCGGCAACCTGCCCGACTTCTGGCTTCCAGGGCTCCCCGTCAGTAGTAGGGAGAATCTAGGGTCACTTTTCTAGGTCTAGGTATATGACTTAGAGGCAGGTGAGAAAGGGAAGTGCTGCCCGTTTTCATCTGTGGCTGTGGCGGGCGATGTGTTCATCTGCACAAAGCACACAGCAGAGGCCGGGCTGGTCTCGGTGCTGGTATGTTTGCCCAGCAAGCAACTGGTTCTGCCCTCAGCACTGGAAAGGAAAACTGACAAGCAGACAGAGAAACTGCTAGACGTGGTCAGTGAGTTCTGAGACAGAGATCCCTTCTGGTCTTCATGTACTTGAAAAGCCCATCTTTTGTGCTTTTTTTCACTGTTTGCCCGCCTGCTCTCCTAGCTCTGGAGCAACAGCAAATCCAGTTTTTGCTCAGTATCAGAAAGATCTCAGACGCAGCAGCTCAGGTATTTCCCTCTGTTTGCTCCTTCCTGTGCTGGGCTGCCCCAGGACAGCTCGCGGCACACAGCGGTTCTCCAGCGTGGTTGTCTGTGTTCCGTGCAGCCAGGTAGCTGGGTCAGACGGCAGCTTCTGTCCCCGGCCATGGCTGTGGTGCACCTGACAGGTTTCCTGTCCTCCGGTGCCGCGGATGAAGCCATTTCCTGTGGGAGGGGAGGGCCTTCTCTGCCTGGGTGATGAAGTAACAGCAGGTCGGTTTGGTGGACTGAAGACGCTTTTGTTGAGGATTCAGGAAAACCACATGGAGGGTCTGCGTTGCTCTGGGGAGATCTTGACAGCTCCCTCAGCAGATGATCCCGCTCTCTTCCTCTCTAACTCCACCCCTCCTCCCTCACCTCATACCCCCATGAATACTTGGTCTGTAAAAACAGAGAAGTGACTTACACAGGGTGGTGCAAGCTGATAAACGTTGCAAGGAAATAATCACAAGGACGCGTGAGGGAATTTAGGAGTGCTGCGGGGGGTGGGAACCAGCTTGTCACGTTAGAGGGGGACGGGTTAGACCTCGCTGAAAAGTGAGATTGGTTGAAGCAGGAAGAAGACGACACCAGCATACGGCAGGACAGCGGGCCAGCCAGAAGACAGGTCCACAGGCCACACGGGGCCACGGTGGGCTGCCGGGATGCCAGACCCACATTTCCCCCGGGATTATCACACACTAGTGCTACACGAGCACTAAAAATGAGCTAGTAGCTAAATGAAGGAAAAAACCATAAAACAAAAACTCACAGGAAGTTACTCTTAACAAGTCAGTGTACGAGTGTTTGAACACCAACTTCGCATCTCCCTGCTTCCTGGGGAGCTTGTGGTCCGTGGGAGGGAGTCGCAGTGTGGAGGCCGCTGCAGGGACTTGGCCCTTAGGGGGCGCTGCTGTGGCATTTCAAACAGAAGCAGCCCTTACCCGGCCTGTGGTTTGAGGAATCTCTGTGGCTGGAGGATGGAGGGCAGGGCACCTGGGGCGTGGAGCCAAGCCTGAGACTTGCATTTCACAGGGAAGTGGTGATGGTAGTTCAGAAGGACAGGACATTGGAAAGGTAACGAGAGCTTGGTTCTCCATGTATTTTTTATAGTTCTTGCTGCACTTGGGTGACAAAGTCAAGAATAACTTTTGAGATTGTAGTGTGGATAACACAAGGGGGCTTATTCCCGCCTGCGAGTAGACAGGCTCTGAGGCGGAATTGTGGCCGAAGTCAGTTGTGATTTAGATAGCTGGAAATGTATTTCAGTGCACTGTAGATCTGTTCAAGCATCGCAGGGTTGCCTAGAGACCTGTGACTCGGTGGACTTGGGGAGCCACTGGGGGCTCTCCGCCGGGGGCTCTCCGCGTGCGCCCCGCTGCCCTTTCATAGGCATTAGTTACCACACGAGACAGACCCGAGGAATGACCACGGGACCCCGCCAGCGAGGGCATGCTCACGGGAGCTCCTCCTCCTCACAGACTCTGATGTACTTTTTACTATGCGTCTTCTCATCCGATGATAGCATACGGGGTGCGGCTGAATTCCAGGCAGCACTGTG
>NW_024870965.1:4052500-4135000 GCF_019054845.1 Dipodomys spectabilis | reverse complement strand
AGCAAAGGGAAAAATCTTATTTTCAGAAAACAAGTTAAATATCCTACATAGTAAATTACCAAAGTGGAACAGTCCAGTCACATGATTTCCAGGCCAGGATTATTTGATTTAGAGGAAAATGCCTGAACTTCGTGGGCATCATGGGCATGATAATGCTGAGATCTTACACTAAACAAATGAATTTTATATTGTTATATTCGTTGGAATTTTAAAATTGAAATATAAATATTATTAAAATCATAAATATATCACAACAAGAGTTATTGGTAAAAAAAAATCGTGCATGTGCTCAGTTCACAAGAAAAGGGAGAAATTTTAATTGCATCTGACTTTAACACACAACGTTTCATATGGGAAGGTCAGCCGGAGGTGTTTCTAGCAGTTCAATGTAGCCTCAGCTCCGAATATTCAGGAGAGAACTTGTGATTCTACTAAAGCTTTGATAGAACTGCAACACATTAAACCTTAAAATTGAATATTATGTTGGTTTGCATATCAAATATAACTAGTTTATGATAGTGGAGAATATAATTAAAGTAAATATAATTATAAAAAGTATATAAATAGCTTAGACAGTTTGTTTAAATATTCATATAATTGATAGTGTACTGAAGATAATTTTTCCAGGAAATAAAGTGAATCCACCAGGAGAACAGGGATCACTCTTGTTTAGGAAGTTGTTCATTAGAAGCAGGATCTCATATGGGCATGGAATAGTCTTTTTGTTTCTCTTAAAAGGCAGCTTGATGGGAAACATAACTTTATATAGTATCGAAAGGAAAAGTAACCCACAGTGCTCTTACTGTGAGTGGCTTCATGTGTTCAACCAACTGTAGACCTGAGCGGACACAGTGTTAGTGCTAGCTTGTTGAACAGCTGTTAGATAAGTTCCCTTTCCGTCAAGAGATGGTTCCCAGCATCAAAGGGAAGTTCTCTTTTAAATAGCAAGTTGGCTATACATTTTACACATCTGGGATTCTAGGAAGAAATAAATCTATGTCACAGCACTTGTTGGAAAGTATCACCTTCTAAATTCTCTTCAAAGTCCATATTCCAGGTAAGTACACGGTGTGCACTTAGACACGAGAGACCAGTGCTTCTCATGATGATGCGTGGAATTTACAGGAATTTAAATCTAGAAAGTCCTAGAAGACCAGATTCAGTCTAAGAATCCTAGAGTCAAGTGTATTTGAAAAATCTAAAGACAAAACAAAGCAGCAAATTTATGCTCACATGTTGTAGTATATTCTCACAGAGCTCATACATAAATAGAATTTTATTTGTTCTTTTTTTTTTTGGTACTGTAATGAATTCACTTGCCAGACCTGTATTCACAACAGAAAAAAACAAAACAAAACAAAACTAATAAGTAATTGGTAAATGTAGAGAATTATGTTGTCTTAAACAGACAAAATTTTATCTGACAATATAATATTGGCACGACTTAAAAGACAGATTTTGAGTCTTGCACATTTAAAGTAATAATAAATGCTGATACATATATACTTTAGGCTCTCAGGGGGAAAAAGGCTTGCAATCTATGTAATAAAAGAGCCAGATCTGGAAGGAAATTAACTCTGGTTTGAACACAATTGACAAAATTACATTAATTACTCCTTTAGCAACTTTATCCAAGAGGTGATGTGCAGTAGATTCCATCCTTGGCCCTGATACATAGGGAAGCTAAACTTAGCTTGGAGAACAGAGGCTTGTAAAAAGGGGGCCGGATAACAGAAGTGATCAAAAGGCAGACTTAAATGTAGCCACGTGGAAAGCATCACGAAGCAGAGGTGGATGGGTGTGTAGTAAGACAGAGAAAGCTGACACAGCCCAAAGAGGTCTCCGGGCTGTTGGGGGTTAGAGAGTTGGGTGTGTGTGTGTGTGTGTGTGTGTGTGTGTGTGTGTGTGTGTGTGTGTGTGTGTGTGTGGCGGCCGAGCTGTGCTCTGCAGAAATTGTCAAGAGTCATCACTGGGAAAGGCCTACAAATCACTGCTTAGATGATTATCTTCCTCATGACCAGAGCGATCAGACACAGAAAGCTTATATACAGGCAGAAGACTGACGGTGATTATCTTTGCATCTGTAAAATTCAATTTTGTTGAGAAAACTGGGCCAACGCACAATTAAAATATGAAATGATCAAAAATAGGAAGTGTAAATAAAAGGATCCATACCTGTTAGTTTGCATCTCCTTCAAAATTCTTTGAGAAATGATACTGTGGGAGCCTAGTCTGAGAGTGGAGTTTTCAGTCTTCAATACAATTTCTCAAAGCTTAGAGTGGGTAAAGGTACCTATTGGATGGCTTATCTCCTGTCAATGGAAATGTTTAAAATCTTATTGACTTCATGTCTATATTCCACATTCATTTTTAAAATATAATTTTATTATTATTTTAAGGTGTTGCAGTGAGGGGTTACTATTGCATAAGTCAGGAAATAAGTGTATTTCTTTTATGGACAAAGGTACCTCTTCCTTCCGACCCCCTCCCATCCCTGCCCAGGAGTTACATAGTTCATTTTCTACATAGTATCTGCTGATGAATATAACTTTTATGAACATAATATGAAGTACCCTACTGGTTTGAATATCCATTAAAGGGGTTGCCTTTGGTCAGATCATGGATGATCATTGAGAACCCCTGTCCCATGGCCATGAATGTTGCTGGTGCTATTCAAGTTTGGAGAAGAGCTTCCAGACCCGGTGGCAGTCGGTGGATGGTTTCATCTCCACAGCTGTCAGTGTCCTGCAATCCCATCCTCTCATGTGATCTGGACACCAACCCAAAGCAGCTTCTTCCAGGAATTATTTATTTTCATGGCAGTTGTGGTAGAGCTTCTGAAGTGTGGTGCTTATTTGAATGATGGGTCAGCTGTCAGATGACAAATCTGATGCACACAGTCAGTACATGCACCGGGCTTCCGTGAGTCAGGGCAGTGCTCCAGCCTTCATCCCTTAGGAAAAGCAGAGAGCACCGTGATGCACCAAACAAACAAACAAACAAAAATAAATCAACACTCAAAGAGCCTTTCAAGTTTGGGGTGTGGTGTTAGGAGTTTTCATGGCTGACATACATTTTAAGCTTTTATCCTATGAGACAGTTTAAAAATACTATCTTATGTTCCTCAAACCTGAAGACTGTATCTCATACTTGCAGGGAGAAATTTGGGGGAGAAAAAGAAAAAGAAAAAGATGTTGTACCCTTTGCAGGTAATAAAATCACCTAATAGACTTTTAAAAAGAGAACCTAGAAAGTTAAATACACAGCAAGAGTTGAAAAAAAAATAGTTTCAACATTCTATCAAGAACTAAGTAAATTTCTTTTAAAATTATAGGAAATTTCAATGGGAGAATAGTTTAAATTACCTTGTAACTTGAAAAATGAAGAAGGAAGGTATTATTTTTCTGTTTAATTTAATCTCAAAGCTCTAATTTACTTAGATTGTACACAAGTAGATATTTAGCAGTTACAAATTGTGTTACCATAAACAGTGCACCTAATTGAAACAGCATGTGCTTGTTTTCTTCAGGAGAGGTTCTTGTTTTTTTCTTTTCTACTTTCATTTGTGTCTGGTCACTGATTTAGCGGTCTTGTTCATCTTGTGCATTTCATTTCACTCCATGGAAACAAAATAAATAGAACTGCTTTTTAGTCATGAAAATCCTCATCTGTTTTGGGAAATGTGGTACATTAAGACATAATGTCGTACATAATTCCTGGGGACACAGAAATAGTAAAACCAAAATATTTTGTTATTATGTATGAAAGCAAAATATAAACAATTACCCTTCTTTCAACGTCAGCACCTTAAATACTTAAACATCTACATACACATTTGTAGACGCATACACACGTGTACATATATTTAGCTTATCTTACACCACATATCCACTTTCTTAGTCTGTCTCTGAGTATAGAAGTGCAAATAAATATACAATTCATTTATATATTCATATATCTGCACCTATTGTGCATATAAATGCCACATAGACATCTATCACGAATAAGGAAGTTTTTGTGTTCTCTTCCCTGTGACTGCAGTAAAATTGGTAATGCTGTGTTTAAAAATGTGCTTCTGGTTGTTTGGCTCCAATCCCAGCCCAAGCACTTCCTAGCACCATGAGCTGGGAGAATGACGTCACTACTCCAAGAGGGACAAGGAAGCAGCAACCACATCATCAATTCCTTCCCACCCCAGCCAACTCCCTTGCGGCCCCCCTGCTTCTAGACTTACCCTCCCACAGCCGAGTCTCTTCCCTAAACGGAAGTGCGGAACACTAAGGTGTGCACACCCAGGTGCTCACTGAGCTTTGTGGGACATAGAAGTTAACAGAACCTCGCCCCTGCTGTATCTCAGATGCTCCCTGCTTCTCTCCACCCAGGCCTTCACAGTAGGCAGCCTTGACTGTAGGTAGCTGGAGCTCCACGTGCCTACTCTTCATTGCTGAACCCTTTTGACTTTCTTGTTGGAGACAACATGTCCTCGGGGAGGCTTTCCCTGACACCCGGAAACCTTCATCTCCTTTACTTCTTTCTATTCAACAACAAAGTTTATGAAGTGAGGTGTCTTTCCATTGGCCACATGGCCACGTTTGTTCGTTGTAGATCACTGCAACAATTTAATGACAACGTTGTCTATTTTTTCCTCTCATAGTGTTAGCTACATAACAAAAGCAAGTGTGCAATAGCTATTTGTTATGGCACTTTGGTGGATGGTGGGTGGAGGATTCCCCCTCCCTGCCCTTCCCCTGGCTTTGGTGACACAGCAAGGGAACTTACTGTGTGGCAAGATCCTCAGTCATCGAGGGACCTCTCTATAAAACGACCAAGGGTGGACATCTTCCTGCTGAAACAGTGAAACATGATCACACATGCATGTGTGTGTGCATGAGCACGTGCAGCTGTATTTACATCTATGTTCCAGTCTATTGAGCAGGAGTGGGAGAAAAGTGAGATGCTTGCACATGCCTACTCCTACATTTTCCTTTTTTACTGCATGAGCTTCTGTCCCAAATAAATGATCATGGTAGCATGAATATTCATTGTGTGGTTCCAGATTAACCTGAAGAGGAGAAATGCTAATGAAATAGTAAATTTAGAATTCAACAGCTAAGCTCAACAGTCATCAGAATGTGTTATTTCGTTTGGATGCAATTCCTTATTTCTGATAGTCTCCGAGTTTTATGGAGCAATAGAAGAATCGGATAAGACGTTCTATAGTTGAGGAGTTGGGTTTTGTTCCCATGGAGACATTTGGGCAAAGGATTTTGTGAAGGGAAGTAAGTAAGCATATCAGATCCCAGAGCTTCCCTGTTTAATTGTTTAAAAAGTGTTCAAGAGTCTTCAGCAACTTAAGTGTTTGAAATTTCAGTTGTATATTTGAAATGCCTAACCATCTATTTCTGCTTGAAATGCGAAGAAAATTACCCTATAATTCATTGCAGTTTCATTGTTAAGCTGTTTAAAAATTAATCATGGAAAAAGTCTACCCAAGTAATTTTTTGTAGAATTCATTATATGACTTAAATTTTAGTCACCTCTAGTTGCACCTATAAACAATATTCTTAAGATTTTTTTTTTGCTCACTAAATTCATTGGAAAAAAGAAATTTACACGCTTAATTTAAAGTAACTTTAAAATCCTTTTCTTTCTCTTTTTGAGCTTTAAACTTTGAAAATTGTTTAATGTAAAGGTGATGAACAAGGGGGTTACAGTTACGTAAGTCAGGTAATGAGTGCATTTTGTTTTAAATGCTGTCATCTCTTCCCTCATTTTCTCCCATTTACCCCTCCTTACGGCCCTCCCAAATTATATAGTTCATTTCCAACATATTGCCATATGGGTATCATTGTTGCATTAGTTCATCCTTTGTCCTGCTGCTTCTGTGATTCTCTTTCTTTTCCATGGGTTGGATAAACTTATATACAAGACAAAGGGTACGGAAAACTAAAACAGAAACAAATATAGAAATAACCATATACAGGACATAATGAGAACCTCTTGTTTCCAGTTCTTGGGGTTCATGTTGACATGTTTCATTATACATGGTCCTATGCACCTAGCAATTGGGCAATTTAGATCCCCTGTTAAGAATATCGTAGACATATTCTTATAAGTGAGGGAAACCATGCAACTTACTTTTCTTTGAGCCTGGCTTACTTGGCTTAATATAATTTTTTCCAGGTCTTTCCATTCCCTTATGTATGCGACAATATCATTCTTTCTGATGGAATTCTTTTCTGATAGAACTCCATTGTGTATCTACCAATCTTCTTGATCCATTCTTCTACTGAGGGGTATCTGGGTTGGTTCCATATCTATGGTAAATAATGCTGCAATAAACACAGTTGTGCTGGTAGCTTTAGTGTGGTCTTGTTTGTAGTCATTTGGGTAAATGCCCAAATCTCCCACAATCAGGCCTGAGAGTAGGATTCTAGGTAGCAGCTATACTCCCAGGTCAAGAGTTTTAAATTTTGATGCAGTTCTAGTTCCATGTTCCTAGAGCTGGAATCATAGCTGCATGCTACCTTTTCTGGATGATATTTGCAAATATATATTAGAATATATATTCACAAAAATATACTTAATAATAGTTAAGTATATATTTAATAAATATAGGTATATTAAAATATACACTAATATGTTATAAATACTTAAGTCATTATATATAAATATATAAATATGATATATAGATGTTGTATTCATAACTATTTTCATATACTTTTCATATTCATAAGTATATATAACATAAACATATGCACATTTGCCTTTTCACTTCTTATGCTATAGTCGAAATGTTTGTTTATAGATCCTGGAAATAATCACCAAGTGTTCTAAATGAAGCTGTAATTACAGCAATCTAAGGTATCTTAGCTATACAAAGTCAGGGTGAAGTCTTTTTATTTCCAGTACTAAGGAAAGACATCATTACCTATGCATTTCTACCTAGTGTGTTTTCTGCCTGTACTAATAACTGTACAGTTTTGAGATTAAATGTTGTCCAGAACTTTCTTTTGAAAACAGGTTAAATTTCAAGGGAAATTTCCCTGTGAAAGATTCTCCTCTCCCCCTTGTCTACTTCTAACCACAGCAATTGCATACACACACGTGTGGACACACACCTTCAAATCATGACTGCATTTAGGGCGTTGGAACGATGGCATCACATTCGTTTCCCTATTTTCCTTTATTTTTGCCTCAACTGCAATATACAGCAAAAGAAATAACTTTTGACCATACTGGTCTCTAGTCTTTCTTCCCTGTCTTTCCCCTTTCATGTATGTCAGGTGTTCAAAACTACAAAGCAAGGGTTTAAAACCATTCCTGTGGCTGGAAGGACAAAAATACGAGAGACAGTAAGAGACATAGAGACTCAGAAATCAATCCCCAATGGAACCTCAAGAATGAGCCTTATATTTGAATCAGGGAAGTGTGAGACTGAGTAGAGGTCAGAGGATGTGGCCTTGCACACCAGTTGCTTGTGACATGTTCCTTTGCCAGCACAAAACTGTTCACTCTGGTCTACCAAGCCACAGAGTCACACAGGGCAGTGGGAAAGAGCTGTATGTCTATCTCAGTACCCATTTGAAGTAAACCAAGGTCCCCAGAAGGAATACAAAATGTGATGTCATTTTAATGGAACCTCATAAAATGTGCAAATGTGCCAGGAAGGAAAGGCTGTGAGTTCTGTGGACCAGTGACTTTTGTGAGGCTTCTAGGACGAATCTGGCTTATGTCAGAGTTGGTCCTGATGTGGGGGTGGTAGCGTGGCTTGTCATGGTGACTGCAAAGTCCTTTCCTTAAACTCATTTTAAGCTCCTGTAGGCCATTTCAGGTAGGCTAAGCCTGGTTGACAAAAAGATGATCTCCTATTGGTTTGAATTTTACCCTTAGATCATTATTCAAAACGAACAACATCACCACCAGAAAACTTTTCTGGCAACGTTATCTATCATTTCAAAAAAATTAAAAGTTTTATCTCATAGCTAGCATTTCAAAACACACATTATATTTTACATCTGATTCTAATTGTGACTGCGCATTTTCAACCAGGCCCTAATCATGTCTAACATCTGATGGTGCTTTACTGAATAGCAATGACATAGTTTATCTTGTGATAATAAGAAAAGTATTCTAATATATATCACATGAAAATAGTTATAAACCAAAATGAGATACAATTTTGTAAATAATAAGTTAAACTATGGTACAATATACACATATTTCTCAGATAATTTAAAAATTATGAACAAATAGTGACTCAAAAATTTCTAGGTCCAATCATTCCTCGAAATACCCTCTGATTTCTTCTTCAATCACTATATAACAGGCTTAC
Organism: Dipodomys spectabilis; assembly: GCF_019054845.1. Lineage (NCBI taxonomy): Eukaryota > Metazoa > Chordata > Mammalia > Rodentia > Heteromyidae > Dipodomys > Dipodomys spectabilis. Next base: position 4,126,665 of record NW_024870965.1, on the reverse strand, counting down.
TTGGAGTTAGTTAATGAAAATCTAGCCAGGTTCAATGGCTTATATTTAGAAGCCCAGCTACTTCGGAGGTGGATGTAGAAAAACTGCAATTTGAAATCAGCCTGAGCAAAATTTTAGCAAGACTGCATTGAAAGTAAAGCTGCTGGGCTGGGAAGGTGGCTCAGTGGTAGAGTGCTTGCCTTGCATGCTTGAGGCCCTGGGTTCAATTCCTCAGCACCACATAAGCAAAAAGAAAAACAAAAGCCGGAAGTGGTGCTGTGGCTCAAGTGGTAGAACGCTCGCCTTGAGCTGAAGAGCTGAGGGACAGCGCCCAGGCCCAGAGTTCAGGCCCCATAACCGGCCCAAAAAAGAAAGTAAAGCTGCTAGTGCATACTCTTACCGAAGCAAGGAGGAAGAAATTGGTAGGACAATCTCATTTTAAGGCCAGCCTGAGAAAAAAAGTGAGATACCTTTTCTATAAGAGCCTGAGCCAGTAACTACAGCACTCAAAACTCATCTGGCATTTGTAGTTAATAACAAATCACTCATAGGAATGTTGTTAAGAAGAAACCAGATAAGATAATATATAAACACAGTCTCAGGTCAATTGTGGTGGTACATACTTGTAATTCCAGCCTTCAGGGAGTGGATGTAGAAAGATTTTGAGTTCTAGGCCAGGCTTTCTGATGTAATGAGACCAATTTAGTATCTTTTTTAAACCTATAGTTAAGGAATTAGTATAATGTTACCTAGTGCTTGAATTGTTAAGAAACTTTGGTCTGTAGTAGTCAACCTGTTCATCATTGAGCTCCTGGGGCACTCACCGGTGGGGAGGGGTAGAGGGAGTGAGAATGTTGAAAGGTGTGACTTGGACAAAGGTATAGTGTGTTCATGAACTGCTTTGTTAAATGGCAACTCCTTTGTACAACAACCTGAAAATAATAAAAAAAGATACAGGCACAGGCACTTTCTTCCTTTGTAGGACCCAATAACTCAGGAAATAATGGCAAGAATTGACAAACAGCATTGCATTAAGTGAAAAGCTTCTCCACAGGGAAAGTAATGCTCAGCAGCCAAGAGACAATCTTCAGAAGGGGAGAATATCTTTGCCAAATATTGACCCACCATGGGACTCACATCCAAAATATATTAAAAATTGAACAACAAAAGAAGAAGTAATTTGTGAATGAGTGGACACATGAACTGACCTTTTCAAAGAAAGAGCACAGCAACAAATATAGGTAGAGCAGGTCCAATATCCATAACCTTGAAAGACATGCAAATCAAAACCACACTGACATTTCATCCTACCCCAGTCAGAGTGGCTGTCATCAAGAAAAATAATGATGCTGGGTATCAGCTCCGAGGCCTGTAATCACAGCTACTCAGGAGGCTGAGGTCTGAGGACTGTGGTTCAAATCAGCCTGAGCAAAAAGTCTGAGAAATTCTATCTCCAATTAACTACCAAAATGCCGCAAGTACGGCTGTGGATCAAGTAATAGAATACGACCCTTGAGCAAAAAAGCTAAGAGATGGCAACGAGGCTCTCAATTCAAGTCCCGGGACCTGCACACACACAAAAACACCCAGAAAAGAAACCAATGGTAACAAATGGTACTGAAGCAGCAGAGATAAAGTAAAGCAGGGGAGAATGTGGAGGCAGAAATCAATCCAGACACACCTCAAAAAAATTAACAATAGAACTCCTTAACGATCCAGTCGTACCACTTCCTGATAATTTCAAAATCAGCCACTTATAAAGAGACACTGATAAACTCATGTTTGTCCAAGCACCATGCACAATAGTCATTTTGAGGGAAAACCCTGGCTGTTCATCAGTGGATGAATAGATTAGCAAACCCTACAGGATCTTTTATAAATCTCCCTCACCATCAGTAAAGAAATAGCAATTGTGAAAACTAATGACCTTTATGTTCAGGATTTCCACTAGAGTGGCATTTCAGAAAATGTGTGAAAGTTGTTCATTGTACAATTACTTATTCCCTTTGTGTAGAATAGATAGATAATAGAAATTTCAGTTTTTAAAAGGATGCTATTGTGTTGAGGTAAAGGATTAAGGTGTGATTTCAGTCATTTGAATGTAAACCTACAACTCGAGTTGGCCTAATAAGTGTGTACTCAATGAAAAATCAACCCAAAATTCTAACAAAATTAAAATCATGTGGGCTGGGAAGGTGGCTCAGCGGTAGAGTGCTTGCCTCTCATGCATGAGGCCCCGGGTTCGATTCCTCAGCACCACATAGGCAGAAAAAGCCAGAAGTGGCGCTGTGGCCCAAGTATCCCTGAAGAGCTCAGGACAGCGCCCAGGCCCAGAGTTCAGGCTCCCCCCCTCACCAGAAAAAAAATTAAAATCATGTTGCATTTTTGTGATTTCCAAGAAAAAAATTACCCAATGAATGTGTCCACTTTTTATATGCCACTGGGGTGGACTACGATACGTTTTAATTCTGCAAATGTGGGAGCTGCATAATAATCAGAATAGAATACCAAGACGGGCAGAAGATTAGATGATACACCACTTTATAAAAGGACAACGGTTCATAATTACATGGAAAGGAAAGTCAGGAACTTATTTTCACCTTCTTGGAAAGACCTGTGTGTGAGGGGCCAGGCCTCTACTTCTGCCTTTCTAGTCAACCTCCCTGCATTCTTCTCTATACTAAAATCACTCCACTTCTACTGTAACTGCTTCCTAATTGTGACATGATACAGGTGGTGTTATTATTGCTATAGCCTCTGCAAAGTTATCGTAATTTTCTCAGTTACTCTGTACTACATCATAGGTTCATTGTTTTCATTTTAACTTTTCTTACTTTCTGATTTGCTTTTGGATGATTCATTTTCTGCCCCTTCCTACTTTTACAACTAGGGGTCCATTGAAAGGCAGTTAATTTTATTCCATCCTCAAGGTCATGAACAAATGTCTGGCACACACAAAGGGACTTAAAAATTGTTCAGTAAATGTCTGTAAGATACAAGCCACACAATATTTTTTTAAAAAAGAACATTGCTAGACAGCAGCCAAGATCCTCTGAGATTCTGTAAAAGTCACTGGTATGCAGGACAAAAAAAAAGTAGGTGCAAAAATATAAAAAGTACTACAGCAGTGAAATAAGGAGGATTTTTAGATTGACTCATTTCAGATAGCACATTGCTTTTAAAATAGGTCATATTGACATTTATGGAGAAATAATTCCTTGTTTATTATTATCTCGTGTATTGGAGGATTTTAGTGCATCTAGCTTCAGTCCACTAAAACCCCACGATATTTTTGTCTTTGTGACAATAAAAATGTGTCCTCCAGCATGTTAAGTGTTCCCTAGAGGGATGGGATGGATTGAAACCCACTGATTTTATTGAAAGAAATGTAAAGACCTTCAGATTGATGATCTGAGGAGTGGAGGGCAAGGTAAGAAAAGATTATGGGCAAGGAAGAGGAAACTCCTATGCAAGGTTGCAAATAATTAAGGTTTGAATGTGCGTGATAGGAGCAAGTAGCTTTATTTTAAGTAGGTCCTATACAGGTGAAAGTGTGGGTGTAAATACTGGTTGTATTGTAATGTGCGCAAGTAGACCGCCTTTCCCTGGTGAAAATATAGAGTAAGAAAAAGGAATGGTGCTGAGGAGAGAACCCAAATCTCAAGGGACATAGACCACCATGGCCAGAAGGGAGAAGTTCAAAGGAAAGACCTAAGAAGCAGAAATCCAACCATGTTTCCCCATGAAGCAAGCCATCACTTCAAAATTCTTCTGAATGAAAGAGGAAACAATTCTGTTTGGAAACAACTGTTTTCTGATTTGTTTTTTTCATGAATATTGAGTGATGAGTTATTAGTTCATTGTCCTATGACAGTCCCTGTTTAAAACAGAATAAATAAAAATAATATTTGAATGCATTTCAACTTAGATCATTTGATTTCCTAAATGGAAAGTCAATGTGTAATGTGTAGGAAATATTAAAATGTAGGCTGCTAGAGGATGTGATATGTAATATGACCACAATATTGTTATCCAGCAAATAGTCACTCTTGGGGCTCTCTTGTGTTAATACAATTTGAGTGCTGATCATCATTCTATTCAAAATTGTTGAAATGACTTATTGTTATAGCATGCTTCAGAGATGAACATAGGACCGGTTGATTTTTAACATTCTACTTTTAGCAAAACAAAGGCCTTCTGAACACAGTCTTAAAACTCCATGTACATATGTGAAATGGAGCCAGGCAGAGAGAGGTAATGAATGGGGTCAGGGAGCGAGGAGGAGGAGGGAGCGTGTTGGAGGGGTGACATTGATCACGATGAATTGTGTTGAAAAACCTTTGTACAACTATTGCACAATAATAAAGAAGTGGTATTTTTAAAGTAGAAAGTGAAACCCATTCTCAGAGTTGTAGAATACAAACATTTCAGCTCCTACCCACACAATTATCAATGCGTCTGCTATGATTTTGTTTGTAGGCTTCCTGTTGGCAGGGTATTTAGTGGCCAATCTGTATTTCTGAAATGGGTGCCAGCATGTCTCATTAAAACATTATTTCTCCCTCTTACAAATCTGTGCAAATCTTGGTCTCTCATGAGCAGGAAACTGCTTTCGAAAGTATGCATTTGGGTAGTTTCCAGTTCCAATGAAGCCCAAAGGCCAATTTCAGTGTAGTTTGTGAAATCAGACACATATTTATGAATATATTTTAATTATTACTATGATAACAATGATAAATTCCTCTGAATATATACTGAATATATATATATATATATATATATATATATATATATATATATATATTCTTGTTAGAAAAACAGCATCCCAACAATGGATGAAAATAATTGTTCAAGTTTCAAACATGCTTAAATTTTCATAGTTTGAAAAGTAAGTCGATATATTAAAGTGTGTTGTGTTCTGTAAATAATTAAAAGTTCCAAATGCTTAGTAAGCTGAGTTGTTTTTCAAAAATACTCAACAATCTCTGTGAAAATATTCATTAATATGTAGCTTTGCTTTAATCTGCTTACTTCTGTGAGTAATAAAACCTGTGGTGTTAGCTTGGCACCTGTGGCTCACACCTGTAATCCCAGCTGAGGAGACTGAGATCTGAGGATCGTAGTCAAAGCCAGCCCAGGCAGGAAAATCCATGAGACTCTTTTCTCCAATTAACTACCAAAAAGCCAGAAGTGGAGCTGTTACTCAAGTGGTAGAGTGCTAGACTTGAGCAAATAAGCTCAGGGACAGCGCCCAGGCCCTGGGTCCAAGCCCAAGAACCTCCCTCTTGCCCAATCTGTGGGATAAATATTGAGTTCTAAGAAAAATATGGAAGAAAATCTCATAGAAAATGAATGATAACCAAAATGAAACAGTGTAGAAAGTACTGTATGATGTACAATGAGTATTTCAGAAAACTTTGATAATTAGATAGGCTCATCAGAGTTATAGGGGAGAAATATGAGACATACGAGAATCTTCAATAGTATTGGATCTGGAAAACAGCCTGACTGATTAGGAGAGACCATTCCTATTTTCTTTTCAATTTTCTAACTATTTTAGTATGCGTAAGAAATGCCCGTGGGTTCCTGTATTCAGCCCAGAATTAAGAGCAGTCTAGATGTGTTCCCCAGCATTTGGTGAACGTGGCTCAGCATTTGGTGAACGTGGCTGTGTGTGTACATTACGAGACCCTGTCCCTGGGATGCTCAGGCCGCCTTTCCCGGTGCCTCTTCATGACCAGAAGAGTTGCTGGGGCGGTCAGGGCCTGGCTCCTGGTGGCTTTGCATCCGCTTTCCCCCAGCACTCTGTGCAAAAACACAATATGATTTTAATGAACTCATCTCCTGACAGCAGCAGGATCCGTCTCGTCTGTGACTAAGAATGTTGGCTGCCATGGTGATCAGGCAGACAGATGGCAAGAGAGCCAATGGCAGAAGCCCGGTTCTTCTTCCTAATTAAAACCAGGCATGAGGAAAACAAATCCAAATGAAGGCTAGGGAATATTTCAGAATGTCAGGCAGAGGGCCTCTTAACTCTCCCACAGCACCCGGTGAGAGCACCGCATACCAGGTACTGTCCCTTCTGCTGAGTGATCAGATTAGCAGTGTCTCCTTTCAGATTTCTAGTAGATAAACTAGGTTAACCTAACACACTTTTTTGGCCCAATTTATTCCAGAAATTTTCCTCTCCCTTCTTGAATCAGTTCTGAAATAAACTTTCTCATCTCTTCCTGTCTTTTCTCTTTCTCTTTCCTTCCTTCTCCTCCTCTGTCTTCTTCCTCCCCTCTCTCCAGTTTAACTTCTTCTTCTTCCTCTCCTTCTATACACACATGTTGAACAACACTATTTAAAATCTTCTTAAGTATCATTAGTATGGTTGCATTTTTCTATACGTGTTTGCTGTTTTCCTACTCTGCATTTTGCTATATGGGTTGAAAATACACAAGGCAAACTTTGCTAACCCATTTTTGACCAGAGTAACAAAATCTATCTATTGCTGGACATGTGGTTCATGCCTGCAATCCTAGCTACTTAGGAAGCTGAGATCTGAGGACTGTGATCTGAACCCAGCCTGAAAATCCACAAGACTTTTATCTCTAATTCACTAAGAATGAGCTGTATATTGAATACATAAAGTACAGAAAAAAATAGCGATATTCTTAAAATACAAAACACCTTTATATGAAGGAAACCTGAAGTTGAGTGGAATACAATCTCATTCACAGCTAAACATTCAGATGCCTTGCGAAAGACAATTTAAAACCCAGTCAACAAATAGGAAGCATGATCCAAAGAAGTTTAAATGCTTATGTGAAATGTTGAATATTGTAACTAATGGTACATCCTGTTTTATGCACTTGGAAACTTTACTAAAATGGACCGTTCGCCATTTGGCTCCACTCTGGATAGTTTCATAAGCATGGCATGTTTATTTACTATGTTTTCTGTGGTTCTGAGGATTAAAACCTCACACTTTACACATTGGCAATCAACCAGTAAGCTGCACTCCCAGTCCTAATCGCTTCTTTTCTGGTTGAAGGGTTTCAGCACCGCCTGCCAGCGTGAGGAGCCCTGGCTTCCAGTCCTCCTTTCCCTTTCCACGGAGCGAGAGAACTTGATTTCATTTAGGAATCTGTTCCCCACCTGCAGTGACCGTCCTGTGGGCGGAATTTTTTTAATCAATTGGTTGTGTTTGTGTTCGGTGCCTGAGAGTCAGCAAAGCCTGTGGTTATCATAGTTCACATGCAGTCATTGTAGTAGTAGTTGTCATAGCAGTGGTGATGGTTTATTTTATGTAGTACCTAATATTTTTGACCAGATGTGCTGCAGTGATGTAAGTCCGCCTTTTAGAGAAAAGTCAAAGAAAAAGAGGTAGATTTTCAGTGTGTGTGTGTGTGTGTGTGTGTGCCAGTCCTGGGGAATGAACTCAGCCTGGACATTGTCCCTGAGCTAGTTTTGCTCAGAGCTAGTGCTTTACCACTTGAGCCACAGAGGTTCATTCAGTTCTGGTGTTTGTTGTTGTTGTTGTTTTGGTGATAAGAGTCTCATGGACTTTCCTGCCCAGGCTGGCTTCAAACCATGATCCTCATGTCTCAGCATCCTGAAGAGCTAGGATTCCAGGTGTGAACCAGCAGCCTCCGGCTTTAAGTGAGGTTCTTTTCTTGGATTCTTTTCCTATAGAGGATAAAAATTACTTTATGTTCCTGATAGATATATCTGCCAATGTGCCTCTTTTAGAAATGTCCCGTGTGATTGAAGGATGTCTTGGGTTGCAGGCTTTTCTGTCTGGGGTGCAGGCTTTTCTGTCCGGGGGTGCAGGCTTTTCTGTCCGGGGGTGTAGGCTTTTCTGTCCGGGGTGCAGGCTTTTCTGTCTGGGGGTGCAGGCTCACAGCCCATCACCTCAGCAGCTACCACAACAGACAAGGGTGGATTTTCATTATTCTTGAGACACATATTCTCACTTCTCTGAAAATGTGGTGAATTATTTCTGCTCAGACGTCTGCTGAGTCTACATCTAACACCACTAGCCTTCCTATTATTCCTGCCTGAATTCAATGGTGAAATCGTTTCAGTCTCAAAAATAAAGATTTGAGATTTTTAATTTACACTCATTTTAGTAATAATATGACCTAACCTACTGTATAGTAATAAACCCCAAGCAAAACTACATCAAAACGTATTATTTTGTCAGATTTGCTCTGCATAGTGTTTTGTTGTTATTTTAAGCGAAGCTAGCTTACAAATAAAGCGAGTTAGTCACCCTTTCAGAAGCCACTCTTTCGGTCCTTCTGCAGAGGTAAGGCTAGTAACTGATTCGGAGATTATTGATCCGAATTTGAATATTGATAGTTATTATTTAAGTATGGACACTTGATACTTTGTCATTATACCTAGCATAGTTCTTGAGTATTGGCCTTGATGCATAGAGGATACTATATGCATGTTTACACACTTCAAATGTTACAATATTGCATATACTTGTCAATAAGGAAACATATATATGCATTTGCATGTCTATAAATTACATTATGTTCTGATATTTATGCAGAATAGTGTAATTTATTAGAAAGGCAACTTCAAAGTTGAGCAAAGTTCAGTGAAGAAGTGGGTACTCAAAAGGGTGGTGGTAGGCTCAAGGAGGGAAAGTGGCATACAAGTGAAGAGGAGAATTGGGGAGAAAGCATTCAAGAATCCAGTGTATCCAATAAAGTAAGAAGAGTAGGGGCAGGGGTGAGTAGGAAGGAAAGGGAGAGAATGTTGAAAGGGTCACATTGGTCAAGATATATTATATTCAGGGCTGGGAAGGTGGCTCAGTGGTAGAGCGCTTGCCTTGCATGCTTAAGGCCCTGGGTTCGATTCCTTAGCACCACATAAGCAAAAAAGAAAAAAAAAAGCCAGAAGTGGCGCTGTGGCTCAAGTGGTAGAGCACTAGCCTTGAGCTGAAGAGCTGAGGGACAGCGCCCAGGCCCAGAGTTCAGGCCCACGACTGGACCCCTCTCCCCCCCCAAAAAGATATATTATATTCATAAGCTGCTTTGTTAAATGCCAACTCCTTTGTACACTACTTAAAGATAATTTTTTAAGTATTAAGAGAACAACCTAAAAAACTTTGTTATCATGCATGCATATGATTTTCAACTAGCATGTGTGGCCTGTGGCCATCATTTTCTCATGAACACCATTTGTTCTTGTTCATACAGAAAATAGGCATAGTCATGATTATTCACAAAAATGTCTCATTGATTATAAAAAGCAATTTTTAAAAAAAATTGCATAAATGTCCCAGATGTGATTACACACATATCATATTCATAGACCATTTCAGAGAGGTCATGTAGATGTTATGCTTTTAACAACATAATTAGTTCAAGATTGAGCAATTTCACTCATGAAAATATTCTGGAAAGCACGTGCATATATCTCAAGACGATTAAAAATGTTTCCCAACTAAATTATCACAGGAATAGCTAAAATAATCTATGTATAATTTTCTTCCAATATGAATATTTTTAAAAAATGTTTGTTTATGTACTACTTGTGAAAAATATGAGCATTTGTGAAGCACTTGCTTAATTTAAAGGCGTATACAATTCTATAAAGATCAAGGGCAAGGGAAGAGGAGAAAGGGAGGGGGAAATGCAGTCTAGACTCTCATGCATATCCGAAAAATTTAAGAGAAGGGAGGAAAGAGGTGGGTTGGGAGGGATGGGTGAGAATATTGAAGGGTGACCTTGACTAAGATGTATTATATTCAAAGATTGCTTCGTACAACTACTTGAAGATACTAAAATAATAATAGAAAAGATCAAGAGATGGAAAACCCGTATTATTGTCATCCACTGCTTAACTAAAAAGGAAGTAAATAAATATGAGAGTCTGCAAATGACAGATGTGTTAAAACTCTGTCTTCAAGAACCACCCCCCCCCCCCCCAGCCTCTTCTCCCCACGTGGATGGATTTCCAGAAGAGCATTTTGGAGGAATATTTATGTAAGTGGAATCTCACCCGAAAGCACTTCAAAGAAGCGCTTTTTAATGTTCAAATATAGATGTACTTTGATGACTTTCCTTTTATCAAGCTTACTATTAAAATGCCTTCCTAATATATCTTTCTCCCAAAGCTCAGGCTTTTTAATCATATGATCTCTTTGAATTACCTTTGATGTCACATGCTGATTAAAACCAAATATGAGCAGAGGCTAGGGGGCTGGAGGAAACCTGACCCTGCCAAAATGCTGAACTCTACGAAGTGAGGCTTCAATAGCTTTTCATTGGAATCCATGTAGGTTTTCAAATATGCATTGTACTGTTGCTACTTGTGCTGCTGCTGCTGCTAGCTTCATTGTGTGTTCTCAGCCCTTCTAGAGCTTTCTACACATATTGGCTACTTATCTCAAACTGGAGACTGGGTAAAGACAGAGAACTTCCAGAAGAGTTGTACTCAAATTTCTTCTCTGAGTTGTTCCTTGCTTAGACTTGATTCATTTGGTACTATAATAAGCAGGCATACTATAGTGTGTGATCCCACATGATGTAGATGGAGTCCATTGATGTTCTCACACACCAGATGCTATAGATCAGTATGTCATTGGGTTGCAGGCAATAGGCTTGGTTTCAATGGAGAAATATGGCTTGTTTTTGTTGTTTGGGTTTATATGCTCAGTGACTAAGTCTTCCATGTATGTGAACTTGGCCTACTGAACACAAACAGCATCAGTTAGGCAAAATTTGTGCCAGGAGAAAATGACAAATTTTGTGTTCCTAAGTTTCCCATTGGGTACCTCATGCAGTACAACTTGCAACAATGATCGACACTCAGCCTGTGAATTCTACTTAATAAAGAAAAAATTTCCATTTCCTAACAAATGGGGCAATGTCATTCTTTCTGATGGAGGCATAGAATTCCACTTTGTGTATATATACCACATTTTCTTGATCCATTCATCTACTGAGGGGCATCTGGGTTGGTTCCATATCTTATCTATGGTAAATAATGTTGCAATAAACCATGTAATTGTAGCCCCTCTGTATGGTATTTTCACAATAAAAAAATTTCTCCAAGTATTCTACTGTTAATCCTGGTGAGACATGAAGTTAAGTGTCTTTGGTTTAAAGGTTTGCAGGGACTCTGGAATACTTTCTAGGTCAAAGTTTGATCATAATAGAATATTAGTGGATATATCTAATTTCCCAGGAGCATCTATTTAATATTCTCATAAACAATACAGCGTACATGCTGAACCACGGTTCAAAGTTCCTATGTGCAGTGTACACCAGTTGGTTGTGGGTGGTTTTGTTGGTTTGTTTCTGGTTCTTCCTAGGATTTTGATTATGATATTACAATGTTTCCAGTTGTAGGCATACTTGCTTTACCTTTATTAATCACCCTGGATACTAAAGTGATATTCATAGCCCTATTGTTTGACTTTTGCTTTCCTAGTTACAAGGTGTAAACCTGCTTTTCATGTGAACTTGCACAAACTGATAGACTGGGTGATTGCTCACGGCATGCTTTAACTGAAGGGAATAAACAAAGTAATATGGATAAAAGTGAGACTGTTGCACCAGGCACCGGTGGCTCATACCTGAAATCCTAGCTACACAGGAGGCTGAGATCTGAGGATCCTGGTTCAAAGCCAGCCTGGGCAGGAGAGTCTGTGAGACTCTTAATCTCCAATAAACCACTCAGAAATAAAATAGTAGCACTCTAGCCTTGAGCTGAAGAGCTGAGAGACAGCGTCGAGGCCCAGAGTTCAAGCCTCACGACCAACAAAAAAAAATGTGAGACTGAAATAATGATGGAGGTTTAACATTGACACCTAATAAATTAAGAAATAGACTAGTTGGAATTGTTTGGCAACAAATATGAGAACAATTAAGTGACAGAAAGGGAAAATAAATTGACTAATGGATAGAGGGTAATTTGTATAACTGAAATGAATTATTATGAGCTAGACAGAATAGTTCCAAGAGCCAGGGCTCAGATGCAGTTACAAATTTCTGGATATCAGCAAAGGAATGCCTTATCATGATTGTGTTTCACTGTGTCTAGTAAATTGATGACTAAGATAGAGTTTGTTTCTAGTAAGTATTATTGATTAGAAAGCTTTCGATATCCATCGGCGAATCTCAAGTTTGTACCATGTTTCTTAATCTGTTTCTTGTTATGCATCCAGATACACAAGGCTGGATCTGCTCATGGTTTCAGATACTGGGATCACAAAGGCTGTGGTGTCCGTCTGGTGAGGTCGGTCTGATGGTGTCCTCCCTGGAGAGAGGACATCGTGCTGGCAGAACAGACACAGGCAGCTGTGCTGACCTGGTGAAACAGCCAGAGAGGGCCGAAGCCCAGCCTTGCCTCTGTGACAGCCAACATCTTGTAGACGTAACCAGGGAATCCAGAAACGACTTTGATCTCTTTCATATTGTCTGCTGTGGGTAGAGCCTCTAATAGCCTAGCATGTGTCTGCCCATACCTCTCGAAGGTCCTGCTACCCAGGAATATCACAGCAGCAGGAATCGGCGTTCTATTCCGGGAACGCCGTGGGTAAAGCCACATCAACCATGACAGCGTTGGTGTCTGTGCTCATCTTTTGAAGCCTTTTGATATAGCATGCCATGTTGGTTTTGAATAGAAAATGAATATAAAATATTTAAACATCGTACAACAATAAGCATCATTTCTGATATCCAAACTTAGGTAAAAATTCAATGCATTTTAAAGGTAAAAAAATTACATATCCCTTTCACTTTTCAGATGAACCTCCCTTGTATTTTTAATAACTTTATGGTCTTAACTTCTCCCTCCCTCCCTCCCTCCCTCCCCCTCCCTCCCTCCCTCCCTTCCTTCCTCCCTCCCTCTCTCCTTCCCTCCTTCCTTCCTTCCTTCCTTCCTTCCTTCCTTCCTTCCTTCCTTTTTCCCTCCTACCTTCCTACCTTTCTCTTTTCTTCGTTTTGCTGGAAAAGTTCTACTCTTAAGTTCTACTTAAGAGTGAAGTGCCTCATATAACAACAACAACAAAAAAAACCCTATATGGCGGCTGGGAAGATGGCTCAGTGGTAGAGCTCTTGCCTTGCATGCATGAGGCCCTGGGTTCGATTCCTTAGCACCACATAAGCAAAAAGAAAAAAGCCAGAAGTGGCGCTGTGGCTCAAGTGGTAGAGCGCTAGCCTTGAGCTGAAGAGCTGAGGGACAGTGTCCAGGCCCAGAGTTCAGGCCCATGACTGGAAAAACCAACACATTAACAAACAAACACAAGGGCTGGGATGTAGCTCAGTGGCAAAGCACTTGCCTAGCAAGTGCAACATCCTGGGTTCGATCCCCAGTACCAAAAAAAGAAAAGACAAAAACAAACAAACAAACAAACAAACACAAACCTATACTACATCTGTAAGTTGTGATGAATCATTTCCCCAAATATATAAATCATGGATTAGTTTCTATATTTTAGCAGAAGATAATAGAAAAAATATTATCAAGGTTGCTTTGGGAAAGGTGTTATTATTTTAGGGAGCACTCTAAAGGATTTGAACAATTATATCGGTTCTATCTATATTTTCAGTTCTAGGAACTCAATTATTCACCTGGACTGTTCCAAACTTCGTGTGTGCGTGTATATGTGTGTGTGTGTGTGTGTGTGTGTGTGTGTGTGTGTGTGTGTGTGTGTGTGTGTGTGTGTGTATCGTAAAGACACTTTACAGAGGGTTACAGTTACATGAGTCAGGTAATGAGTACATTCCCTATTGAGCATTGTTACCCCCCTCCTTTGTTTTTCTCCTACTGACCCTGCCCTCCCCACCTCCCCAACTCCTCCTTCCCCCCCCCCCACCAAGTTGTAAAATTCGTTTTCAACATAGTGTCTTGGACAGTTCCAAACTTTACAAATCAAACTTTGACCAACATAATGGATTTGTGCAAACAGAAAACACCAGCTTTCAGCTGAGCCTCTTCCCTGTGTTTATTTGATCTCATGGCCTTCATGCAAGAGGAAAGGGTAAAGGGATTTTTTCTGTGTTTGAATGAAATAGTAGTATAGTTCCAGCCGTAAGTATATTTTGTTAAGGAGATAATCTCAGCATTCAGTTGATATTTTCAATCTTGTACTAATGCTTCATTTAGAAAAGTTCCTATTTTAGGCTAATAAGAACTAATCACTTTACCATAAACAATTTTCATTAGTACTTACTGTTTTTATTAGAAGTTTTACTGTATTGAATATAACTAGTATACATAATATGTTTCACAAGCTATCCATGAAATTTTAATTGATAACAGAGGAAAATAATACTGTTTGTAGCCTATTTCTATTAGTTTAAAATGAATATTTTCCTTAAACCATCTAAACTTGGCTTTCTTATGTAATAAGAAGTATTTCTGGAAGGGTAAAATGAACTCATATCTACAAATAGCTTAGCAAAATATTTTATATATAATACTCATTTATCAGTGTATCATTATTAATAAAAATATTTCTGTCTAAACACATTATAGTTATTAATAGTATTATTTCTCATTTTGTCAGCATCCAATTCTTTTTATTAAAGCCTTGGTGAACATAACAAAATTCTTGTTTTATGTTAGACTTGAATTTCCATTAGGTAAAATTGCTTCATTTTATATCTACTGTACTATTAAAAAGATAAAGTGTATAGGAAATATTTTGTGTCAAAATTTGTACCTGATCACCTCCTTGATTATAATCTGTGAAATAAAATCAAATTTACTTATTTTTGTGCTAAAGTATATCTTCATCTTAAAGAAAATTTAAAATGTTATATAGAACAACTTATATCTGCTTTCATTTAATAAATTACTCAAATATAAAGCACCTCATTATTTTTTACATTCTTGGAAATTTCCAAATAAAAAATGTTTTATTCCTCCAATGAGATAAGGAGTAACTATATTTTGGTTGCTTTATTTTTTTGCTTTATTACTTTATTTCATTTATTTGCCTTATATTGATTATTTGCCCTTCCTCCTTTCCTTCTTTAATGTAATGAGATTAATTTACAAGAACTCACTTCGACTATAGAAAATTAAATTCATCCTCAGATGAGCAGAAAGGGGTTGTGATCACAATCACAGTGACAGAGACACCGTGTCCCAAACAGGAGCCAGGAGACATTTTAGAATTGCAGAAATCTATGGCTTCCCTTATTGGCAATAACTAGTACATGTCTAGGACAAGCAAAAAAAGGTCAAAAGCTATGTACATGGGACCATATAAAATGATATTAACCGAAATGAACCCCAAGACAGGGACACAAGTGGTTTTGTTCTTGCTTGCTATTGTTTTTAATGTATTTATAATGCACTATGTGATTCTTTTGTTTCTTTTGTATGTTCTTTCCCCAAGGTATAACTCCTGTTTTCACTATATCTGATTCCGGTGTCCTGCATCTTGTATATACATTTTTATAATTTGGGAACGGAAGGGATACAACAAAACACTTAAATTGTAACAATAAGATGTACAAGACACTCTGTTGAAAATGAACTTTACAATTTCGGGGCAGGGGGGAAAGTGAGGAGTTGGGGAGGTAAGTGATGGTAGGGGAAAATCAAAGCAGGGGGTAGCAATGCTCAATAGGAAATGTGCTCATGACCTTGCTCATGTGAATGTAACCCCTCCATACAGCATCTTTACAATAAAAAATATATATGGAATCAAAGAATTGCAGAAATCTTCTAAAAGGTAAATAAATGATTGCAGAATAGGAGCAGTTTGCTATAATCACTGTTTGATTCCTCTACCAATCATCAATTATTGAACAGATGATGAAATATTAAATAATCAGACATCAACCAGTATCCTCTAATGAGAAAAGGCAGAAGACAAAAGAGACCCAGGACAACTTAGAACAGGATTGAGAACTACTCCTGCTGGGCAGAAGGTGCTGATGGAGTCCGTCAGATTCAGGGATAAAGAGACGCTCCATGGACTGGATCTTGGGCGTCCTTTGCTCTTGGTCCTCTGTGCCGGGATGTCGGTTTTGAGATCTCACATCACCTGTGACATTTAGGGAAATGTAAATTACTCTGAAAGACCATCCTTCTCACTTTCCATCCACACGCTCCCGAGGACTGACCTCATCCCTGACGTTGAAGCTAATCACTCAGCTCTTGATGATTCAGGAGATGCCTGCAGGTCTTCTCTGTGCTCTTGAAAACCTTCAAAATAAGGATCACGCGAGAGTGGGGGCAGCCAAAATTAACTCTGAAGAGACAGAAAGGAAAGTCGTCCGTGAAAATGTTTGCCGTCTGGATCAAAGCATACCTCATGCATGAGCTACCTAGTGATTTTTAAACTTTAAATTAAACTTTAATTCATATTTCATTCTTCTTCTCAGAGTGCGTGAGTGTTCTGTTCAAATACACACATTTCTGTGCATTTTCAGATACACACAGAGGGCCACTCACATCCATAATGTACTACCTTGTACTTCCTAAATGTAAGAAGACACTTTATGTTTCTAAATTAAAGTTTGCTTAATCATTTCATAGTATAATGTACACTATTAAACCAAAAACTAGCAAAGAAGCCTCTTAGTTAACAAAAATTGAATTTTCTCACCTTCTTCACTGTCTTAGAAATGTATTTCCTGGAAAGATATCTTAATGCCATTTAATTTTTTTTTCTATAAAAGTTACTCCAACTGCTTTATAAGTGCGAGGAACAAATTTGCAAAATGCAATAGGCTTTTTTTCCCCTTTTATTTCCACCAGGAGACATTATTGTCCTAAAATCACAAAAACATCACAATATGTAGAGAAATTGTTTCCATCTGGTAAGATGGTGGAAGATGCATCGCCCATGGCATCACTCTCTCTGTAGGGCTGAACAGCAGGCCAAATGCTCGGTGTAATCAGCTGCACGGCTCATCTGAGAAAGAGTGTCTTTAAAATGAATCAGGTTCATGCAGAATAGCAGGTCCATTAACTCTTTGTAGCCCTTTGGGTGTCATTTAAAAGTCATTTGTTCTTCCTGACATAATTTTCCAAGTCATCCCCTTGTATCAATGTCCTTGAAGACAGATTAGGCAGAGAGGAACAAGGAAGGGGGAAGGTAAGGGTCTTTCCTATTTTGCATCTGTCACCCACCCCCAAAAAGCCAGGCTCTCAATTTGCTATTCCAAAATATCTCCAATAAATCTTCAGATTCACTTACCGTTTAAAAAAGATGCACATATTTATTTATACATCAAGAAATAGCAAATATTTTGTGTGTCTGCATGATTAAGAGAAGACTGATTAAGATTGAAATATTGTGACCGTATGGATTTTATTTCCCAATGATAAATTAGTACGTAAAATGGGAAGCAAACCCTCTTCACTGACAATTGCATATTAAGATATTTCGAGCATTAAATGTGTATCATATGAATAATCTCTGAAATGGCAGCTGTCAGTGATTAGAAGTTAATTCTCTTCATTTGTATTTCATAGTGAATTTCCAATTTAAAAAGGAATATTTAAAAAACCATTATATTCTCAGACTTTATTTTGACTTATCTTCTAAAAATGCACATAATTTTGTTGCTTGTACTTATGGAATTAGAAAACATGGATGAGTTTTTTGAATGTATGCTTAAAACATTCTTCATGTTTGCCTTGAATATTAATTCTGTGATTTCTGACTTTCAAAAAGAAGTTTACACTCGGTGGGGCGGCATACAGCAGTTAAACGTTTAGTATATAAGTACTAGCTGAGTAAGTAAGCACTTGCCACTCAAAGCCTGACCCTGGTGCTTTTAGTTTTAGTTTGCCTTTTAGGTGGCGTCTCACATTTCATCTGGACTGTGATTTGACCAGTGCCACCTCTTGAATGGCTGGGATAACTAGGAGGGGCCTGAAGGGTTGATTGCTCTGATTTCTGCTCTCCCTGGGATTTAAGTTCTTAATATCTGATTCTAGCTGTGTAATTCATTTATTAAACATGACTGATTTCTTTACTCGGTTAATTTAGTCTATTGTATTTTCAGCGTTGAAGATACCATTCTAGGCAAACTCTACCTAAGCCTTTAGGCCTGGTTACTTACGCTGTTTAAAAATGATTTCATTATCCCATGTAGTGTATCTTTTAAAATCCCAGTACCCTTTCCTCTGAATGATAGCATCAATCATGAATTTTGAAATGTTTAAATTTGCATCTCTCTCTTCATTACATTTAACTCTTCTTTTGGCATTTCATTTTTATTGAAAAGAAAACGGCCTGTATGTCTTTGTGGAATGTTATCTGAGATGAGCAATTAGAGGTTGAAAAATATTATCACTCTCGTATCAGTATTCTATGCATAATGTATATAAAAAATTTCAAGTAAGACACAGCTCCAATATACTTAGTGTCAAATCAAGCAAAGAGTTCAGTAAACCAAGATAGAAAGCAAAACCACCATATCTTTGATACCCACAAAAGTATTATAAATGCTTTGTTTTCCTTGTACCCCTACAAAGGGGGTTATACCACTCACTCATGCGAAAAGTATGCCGTCCTGTCCCTTCAACATCGTGTTAAACTTCCACTTATTGTGATTATTATTCATAAAGCTCTACTTATGCTCCTCCACTGATTACACTATCATAAACAATTTTCCCTACTATTCCTTTCATTGCATTTCTATTCCATTAATATTATTCTAATTGGCTGGACAAAAATCTCAGCAATGAAGGCAAAAAAGAAAAAAATTGCCTGTAGTTCACAATTCAGAGCAAGCGCATGAATATGAACATATTTAGTACTTTTGCTCCAAGTCTGTGTGTTGTTATGGGAGGCTGATGTGTCTGAGTCTACCTGGCGTATCACCCTCTAATCCGAGGGACTATCAAAATGACTTGGTGAGAATGGCAGGCATCGCCTCTTCTCTCCTATGTAAAATCGCAGATTTATAATCTCTGATGATAAAGCCAGACATTGCGGAAAGGAGAGCCGGTAAGGTGGGGAGGGATGAGAAGCAGAGGAGGATGGGGATGTGGTTAAGATTGAAGTAGTTCAAATGTGTTTCTGAACACAAAACTCTGCAGCCCATTATCTCACGTTTGCCTCTTCTCCTGCGACATCTGGATAAATAAATCAGCCTCTTTAGTTCCTTGCTTCTTTAGTTCTCTTAATTTTCCCCCCTTCTCTCCCTCCCCTCCTCCCTCCTCTCCACCCTCCTTTCCTTATTTGCATATATGTTTTTAAACAATGGCATTATGTTTGTGATCACAGCCAACCTTATACTCTTATTCTGACTGAAGAAATCCTGTCACTTCCATCCTCATCTCCACTACCTTCTTCTTACAAGTTCTCCCAGTTACCATCCCCATTCTATATTCAGGTCAATACATTTTGTGAGCGTGTGCATGGAGATCAAACCCAGGGTCTCACACATTCTAGGCAGATGCTCTACCACTGGGGTCTCCATACACTTTTGGTTTCCACATAGGAACCCAAAGGCTATTGTCCTTCTGGAGGTGGAAGGATATTTCACTCAATCTTACATTATCCAGTTTCACCCATTTGGCTACAAACGGTGGAGTTTCACGGTGTTTCTCCTTCCTGCATTCAGACCACGGCTCCCTATCTGCCTGCTCAGGCTCATTCCATACCTTAGCTTTTGTCAGTAGTGCCACCGTAAGCACAAGCCTCCTGCTATCCAATTCGTATGCGGATATAACTTTCTTCAGAGCCATATTCTAGGGAAAGATCAGCTGAACCAAATGGTAGACGTACTTTTACTTTTTTGAGAAACCTCTATACTACTCTCCTTAGTGGTTGTACCATTTTGTACTGTCAGTGTCCATAATTCTCAGTGTCTTTGCTGCGGTGACAGTGGTTTTATAACACCTATCATAATTGTGGCCAAGTAGCATCTCATTGTGGTTTGGTTTTACTAGTCATTAGTAAAACATGAACTTACCAATGATATTTATCATGTTTATATAGTTTCAGGATAATTGCATTTCTCCTTTTAAACAGTGGCTACTGATTGCTTGCTCATTTTTAATGAGATTACTTTTTACTGAGAAGTAGATCAAGAAGTGTTTCCAGATAGTCTGGATAGCCTCTGACCCATCAATCGCTCCCGTCAATTCGTGGAAGTCTAAAATAAGTCCTTGCTTCTAGTGTCTATAGTTACCAAGTGATGTGTCCCAGAATGTCCAGAAGAGTAACAGGCTTAATAGCTTAAATTAGCTAAAACCAGTGAAGTGGATCACTGACTCGATCGTGTACAACACTGTAATCACATATAACTGACAATGAAGAAGTCAAATACACTGATGACAATGCAGATGAAAAGAAGGAACTTATCAAATAAACACAAACAAGTTAAATCTATCATTCTATAGGAGAATACAGATAAAACTGATCTTTAAGAAGAGAACACATGTAACTACAAATAACTGTATGGATAAATGTAAAAGATAACAGCCTGGAACACAAGTTCGACATTTCCATCAAACCTATGAAAACTTCAAATACAAAAATTTGTATGTGCAATCCAACAATCATGCTGTGTTTTTATTCGTTGTTATATGTGTTACCTATAAGTTCACTTGGAGATATTCTTAATGCACCTAAAATTGTAGCATCCACTTGAAATTTTATTTTTTTCCTGTAGTACCTGATTTTGGTGCCTATAGCTTGATTCTTTTCCCTTTTAATTTTAAGTCAGTACTAGTCAGTATTAATTTACTGTTTCTTGTACTATGAAAGCTAACAACTTATCTCCTAAGGGGATAAGAAGACTTACTTTTTCAGAATTTGAAATCATTTCTTCTTTGATCCCATGAAGAAAGGCTAACAATAGCTTCTAATGATGTGTCACTCTGAGCTGCTAGCACTCCAGGCATGCTTCTATTCTTTTGAAGGAATGAGCATGGTTTGGCAATTCTAATTTATGAGATAGCTCCATACCAAACTTCAAGTAATATAAGTCATCTATCTCTACGGTTCTTGACATAAAGTTTTTTTTTTTTTTTAATCTGGTGAGCATTCTGATAATATTTAAGAATATTTCCACATAGGTAGAAATCTATGGTGTTTTAAGGAGGCTTTTTAAAAAAGATTTTTCCACAATTTTTATCAACATATTAGGCACTGTTCAAGTTAAACAAAGAACTACTGCTCTGTTGATAGTGAAGTATATCAGATATTGAAGATTTAGCAGTTATTTTTATTGGAAATGGGTGCTCCACAGTCAAAGTGGTTTCTGTCTCAGAGTTTATGCCATTGTGTTTCCTAGGAGTCTACTGAACCCAACAGGGACCCAAAGAAGCAAAAACACAAAAAAATTGTAGATGAAACAAGAACATTTTTATAACAATAAAATTATTATCCAAATAACATTATTCTCAGCACCCAGGTGCCTAATTCTTGACAACACAGCTAGATTTCACTTATATAAAAGCAACAGTTAAAAAAAGTAAAAAAAACAACCTGGTTAATAAGAAGCAAATATATAATAATAATAAAAGCAAAATAAATCTTTGAAATGTGATATTTAAAAATAGGTATCTCTATTATTTCTCTCAGAGTATATGTAGCTAGAAAATAACGTCTAGATTCAGCTGTTGATGGTTCAGTGCCAACACTGTTCACCTGTGTGCATGGCTTTATGTTTGTGACCTCTCTAAATTGGTTTGTTGACTTTGAGCCTTCCACTGTTATGGCTAGATTAGAAAGTGGAGCCTTGTGGGTAATTAGATCAGGAGGATAGAACTCTTCTAAATGGAAGTAGTGACCTTATAAAGGAGCCTCAGAAGGCCACTGGACCCTTTCTCCCAACACTTCAGGAACACAATGAAGCGATGTGAATCTGTAGCTAGAGGAAGGTCCTTACCTGCGATCTGTTACTCAGCTGTTCATTATAGGAACGCAGCATGAGTGTCACTAGCGGAGGAGACCTTGGTGGAGCGCTCACCTGCTGGGTACATCCCTCACATAGATGTGGATACCAGCGAGGGAAGAGCTCAGCGGAGGATTGTTACAAGCGTCACACTCAAATCATGCAGCACATTAATTCAGAATGTGATGACAACTTGAGTCTTGTGCTAAAATGTTCCATAAAAATGTTAGTGACAATTACTTGCAAGATGGAGTAGGTAGCTTATCAGCTTGTAACTTCGGAGAGAGAGGTCAAATGAGCAAAGCTGATAGCTTTTCCATGAGTTTGTCACAAAAAAAAAGATGAGTTCAGGAAAATAATAGCTGGTTTGAAGTCAGTGATTACAGGGAATAGAACTCACAATCCCAAATGTTTACGTAATAACAGAAGAGGTCATTCCTTCATATTGACAATACAAAATGACAGAGGCTGGTTAAAATACTTTTATTATATATATATATATATATACACACACACACACACTGTTCTAATGGATCAAAACTCTGATTAAGATTTCTTGGAAATATGTAGTGATTAAGATTCATAAATGACATATATAGATAGATAAATCTATACTTCTACCTAAATATAGATCTATCTATCATCTATCTATCTATCTATCTATCTATCTATCTATCTATCTATCTATCCATCTGGATAAACAGCTGAAAGAGAAGCCCATAACTTTTTTTTTTACAAACTTGATATATGCCAGCAATTAGAGTTACCATGGGATCTAATCAAATAAATACATTATTAGAAGCAATAAGTTATATTCTTCTGGAAGGTAAAATTGATTTAAAAAAGCCCTATAGATTATGTTAATGAATCACTATTTTCTAATGTATCACCACTTTATGACAGATTTTGCATGAGAAAATTCAAAGTCAGGTGCCATCTGTGTATATCTTATTCAAGAAATATACTTTGTTGTCTTAAAAAAGTGAAATGTTATGATTTTTTAAAAGGATACAATTTTGATAATGTTAAATTAACACAATAAAGTGTTTGTTCTGAAAGTGTACATTTGATATTTTGGTATCTGTATATATCTAGAAATAAGATAGAGGATACATTCCTTGCCTAATATCCTATCTCTATATATACACATACACACACATTATCATCATCATCATCATCATCATCATCTACCTCTACCTCTACCTCTATATCTATCTATTTAAACATGTGTAAGAATACTTTTGCATTTTTGTATGTGTATAGTCAAATGCACATATGTACACATTAATATACATGTGTGTGTCAATATGCATGAGCATGTGTATACACATGTGTATTATATATACGCACATATACATGTAGAGAGAGAGAATAAAGTTGATAGAATAAGCCATGAACACTGGTATCATAATCTGAGGATGATAGGTATTTAAAAGTCTAATCTGTTCTGAACTCAGATGAACAAGCTTACATTTAACCTTCTGAGCGATGACGGTTTTGTGAAGTCAGAGTGCATTTTTTCAAGCTTATGAAGAAGTCAGAGGAATAAACACTAGATTCTAATGTCACTGTGAGAGGGTGCTTTCTTTTAATATCCCTGTAAAGAAGAAGATGATTGAAAGCAAATGTTCTTGCCATTTCTTCCGTGATTATCTTCCTCTGAAACTTGTAAAGTGGTTCCCACAGACATTTTGGAGATAAACAAACGGCTAAATGAACAAGGCTGTGTGAGGACACTGCAAATGCAGCTCTGATACCTTCTCTCAACTCAACTTTAGGAGAATACATCAGCATGAGGCTCTTGCAGAAAACTCACAAGCAGATGCACTTCTTAAAAACCCATCCACCTACTTTTTATGACCGTGATGCAGAAAAATTGGGGTTAGGGACTGGGAGAGGGCTTGGAGCTCACCAATGGGCCTAAAGTTGCGGCTGAGGGCTGGGGAGGGAGGTGGACCTGACCCAGCCAGGCACGGAGCACTGTGGATAGAATGGGGTAAAAGCAAGCCAGACCCAACTCCAGCACCGGCTGCCTTGCTTCCACTTTTGCGATGCACAGCAATGTTTTTTGTCTGTTTCTGTTACCTTTACCATGTTTACCCCATCTAGTGGGAAATCTACCTTTGTGCTTGTAGCTTTGTGTTTCTAATTCACAGAGACTGTGTTTTCTTACAAAATCCAGGACACTTCTCTGACAGTTGTATGCGTTTTAGGCTTATTTGTGTCATTTCTCCCCCTTTTCCCCTTACTCTGCACCCCACGGCATTAGCTCGGGGTTTACTTCTTTTTGTGTGGAGAGCTATCTAACAGGCATGGCAATCATTGCTTGAGCTCATCCTATTTATATACCCGTGTGTTGCTACAAAAGTAGCTGCATCGTCGGTGTGTAGAGAGTCCAAAAGTTTGGAAGGGGATAGGCGCACATCGAACAATTAGGCCACGTGAGCCACTGGCGGATGGGTAAGCGGGACAAAGGGGACTGCGGGAAGTTGGGGGAAGAGAAAGCAGGACATGGCAAGGGCGAGTGGGAGGCAGGGACTGGGCGTGTGGCCCCGGAGAGTCTGAATACGCTCCAGCCTCCTGAACCCATTTCCAGCTTCTCATGACTTCCTGTGATGTGCGGCCAGATCATTGACGTTCCGTGTTTCTTATGCTCTACTTCGTCTTTAGTAAACCTAGTGATTGCTTGTGCTTGAGTTTATTTTCTTCTTCGAATCTGACCTTGTTTCTTGTGATTTCTTGGTCTCAAATTAACTCTAAAGCGGAATGCTCTCTTGAAAGATAATATCCGCCCAAGGACAGTTTTCAAAAAGTTGATTGAAAAAAACGTTCAGGAGAATGATATTGAAGACATGGGGTACATGTTTAGGGTAACACAGAAAGAGAAGCACTTTATAGGAAATAACGTCTGTATATCTAACAGCAGTACAGTATCTATAGAGTATACAATACATGTTACATCATCTGATTTTGTTTGTATGTGAACCAAACCATGCATGTAAATCATCAATCTCCTGTGGATCTGTGCAAAGATGATGTGGAATTTGCAATCTTCCTGCCTTGTTTTCCATTAATTAATGAAAAACAATGATTATTAGTTGTTACATTAATTATCATTTATTTATTATCCTCTGATTTATCAATCATTTTGTACTTCCTACTTAGGGACAATTATCATTAACAATTAATTGTTTTTCTTGATTGAGGTTGATTTGCCTTCAGATTTACCTTTCTTATATAACTATTTTCTTGAAAACACATTTTCTGATAAAATGTTTCTACTTTTCTTTAAATTATGGGACTTATACTATGAATTCATAATGTATCATTCTTATCCTTATTTTATATAAAACAATAAGTCTTCTGGTACTTTCTGCTGGAAGCACTAGCCATCGATTTAGATGTTTAAACTTGTGTGAACTACAGGATAATCAATTACAAAATGATGCTGGATGTGGCCGTCGGTGGGGATGGTTTCTGCGTGGGACACTTTCTCAGTGGCTAGCCCTCGAGTCCATCCGGCCATTTCTTTCACCCTGCTGCGTCAGCTCACCATCATCACGTGTGCGAGGACACACATAGCCCTTTACCTAGAATAGCGGGGACTCAATTCCTCATTGAACCATGCGTTTGCAGTCTTCCTGCCCATCTTTGTCCAGAGACGTTTTTAGGCTAACTCAGTGTCCTCAACTTTTCACTTCATTTGAAAATGATGGCTTTTCCACTGCATTTCTCATCAGGATTTTCCTTTCATTTGCGTGCCTTTTACAACCTCACACCCGTTTGCAGACAACTGCACAGCTATAGTATAGCTTGATTATGCCATCTTCAAATGGTAAGGTAAAGTTAGTATAGTAAAAAATGTGTTATTCTGTTCACCAGGTAGAAATAGTCTGGCTATCTGCTTTTGTTCATCATATTTCTAGTTGTTGGCTACTCATGACGATTCATATGTCAGCCAGAAAGGACAAACTTCAGCTGTGATTTTCTGTCTCCTGATTTCTGACAGGATTTGTTTATTTACCAAAGGACAGGACCGCCTCACTGAGACCCTGGAAGTTCTAACCTCCTCCAGGGGGCTTGGGCTTCCCTTCCATCAAGAAGACTTCTTGTCTCGGCTCCCTTTGGTCTTGCACTTGCTCTGGATTTGCAAATAGTTTATGTGTCTAGCTGATGGACTACCAAAAAATGCATTCACCGGGATGCAATTTTAACTTTTATGGCTTAATCATGAGCTGACACACATGTAGATCTTAGAATACATTTTTAGATACTTCAAGAAAGCTGCCTAAATACTCATTCCATCATTCAAAAGTGACAGCACCTTTCTCAAGTGTTTTAAAACGTTTGAAAATGTTGTCTATCATAACCATTCCTAAAATCTGACTAGATTCCAGAACTGAGACAAAACAGTAATGACAGAATTTTCCAGGTGATTGGTATTTGTTTGAAATCAACTAATGGTCCAATGTAAGAACTATAAGCAATCTTCCAAATATGTCCATTAGATTTAGGTAGCTAGGGAAACAAAATGGGCAAAACTCCAGCCATCTGGAAGCAATAACAACATATAGATGATAAAATACTTTTGATCTCAATGGTAGGAATTCAGTATATTTGACTAGACATCGACACAGTATAATCTATATGTCTTTTGGAATATTTTCATTGTCTATGTACCTAGATTTAGAGTAGTGAATTTTCAGCCAGAAGTTAATATGAATTCATGGACACATCTGTAGAATCTCCAATAAAGATAAACCCTAAACCTGTTAATTAATTAGCTAGAGGAGAAGCTGAGGAGTTTTGCCCTTTCCTAGAAACTCAAAGGCTCTGGTATCTATTCCCAACTCCTTCAAAGATGAGAGAAGTTTATATATATGCATGTGTGATGTGTATACATATATACATACATTTATATCTTTTCTTATATAATCTTTTCTCATAAATATCTATGTATCTATATTATCTATCAATTATATGTAATCCCTTCTCATATATACCTATAGCACTCTTTAGATATCTATATATAGACATATATAGATACATAGAGAGATATATAGACATATAGAGAGAGACACATATATAGATAGCTATAGATATAGAGATATAGATTTAGAGATACAGGTACAACTATTTACAGCTACACACACACACACACACACACACACACACACACACACACACATATATATATATCTAGATCTATAATAGTATAGATATCTACAGATAGATCCATATCTATAGATTTATATATATATACATTTTGGGAAAATTGCATGATGTATGTTTTCTCTTTCTGAGATGCTTAATATCTGCATTTTGGTACTTTTATTCTTGTATTTTTTATTGTATGTTCTGTATATAAAGAATCTCATTATCATAAAAATTAGACATACATTTAACTAGTATGGTTTGTCTGGTAAGGAAAGAACAGGCAGAATGAGTTAGAGACTTTCTGTTGTCTCATTCCATACTGTTCCTAGCTTAAAAGGCAACTTGTTCCTTAAACTCTTGTTATCTTTTCATAAGACTGCTATTATACCTTCTGAAAAATGTGTTAAGGGTATATGATATATGCTAAAGAGTCTATGGGAAGGCAGACAGACAGATATGTGTCTGTCCGTCCTTCCTTCCTTCCTTCCTTCCTTCCTTCCTTCCTTCTTTCCTTCCTTCCTTCCTTCCTTCCTTCCTTCCTTCCTTCCTTCCTTCCTTCCTTCCTTCCTTCCTTCTTTCCTTCCTTCCTTCCTTCCTTCCTTCCTCCCTCCTGTCTCCATCTCTCTCTCTCTCTCTCTTTCTTTCTGTCCCCTTCCCTTCCTCCCTCCCCCCTTTCTCTCTTTTTTCTTCTTATGGTGCTGGAACCGTGGCTTGAACTCAGGGCCTGGGTTCTGTCCTTCAGCTTTTTCACTTAAGTCTAGTGTTCTATTACTTGAGCCACAAGTCCACTTCTGACTCATTGCTGGTTAACTGGAAATAAGTCTTAAAGACTTTCCTGCCTGGGCTGGTTTCAAACCATGATCCTTAGATCTCAGTTTCCTGAGAATCACAGGTGTGAACCTGGATCCATTTTCTTTCTGTCATGAGGAATCCAATGTTATTAAAAATAACCATAATTCTTTTTCACAGAGAAAGTGGAGAACGCAAGTGCTTTCCTTCTGTAAGCACCCATTCGCTTTGTTGAAATAAGGCATATGCTGTGTTTAACTTTGGGTTTGATTTTTGCAGCAGAGCTCCAGCAACATTGCTCACATGTGGTGATGCATTTTAATTTTCACGTCGTAGTTTACAGTTCTGACAGCATCTGCTGTGTGTAAACACTATGACTGGATCAGGTAACATTGTAGCTGCAGACTCTTCTCTGGAGGAAAAGCAAAGAGGCTTTGTTGGAAAGGAAGAACATGACCCTTTCTTACTGGAAAAAAACTACCGTGGTCAAGCAAGCATCTGAAGTGTGCGTGCGTGTGCGGGAAAGTCAGATTACCTAGTTGAATTTCCTTACGGAAGCACTGAGGCAATAGTGTGTGTGCAAAGTGTGATACTTACAACTTTTTGTTTTGCTGTTGTCAGTTCAGCGGCATGCAATCTCTCGGTTTTTCTAGGATTATGGGACTGAAGTCATCTCCAGAGTCTTCACATCCCTTTTTCTGACTTAGAAACAAACCAAACAAGCCAATTAATCTCACAGCCAGCATTGGAGGAGTCTCCCTGGTAATGGCTGCTACCTATCGAGAAAAAACTCCCTCTGGAAAGAGCACCAAAGACCCTGAAAATCTACTCACTGAGTAGGTGCTAAGCTACTGACATTAGAATAGGCTATACCCGCTTACATGTGTTGTAAGGTCATACATGGTATGCATTGTGAGGTCATACATGTTTACATATTGTGAATTCATACATGATTATGGATTGTGAGGTCATACATATTTACCCGTTGTGAGGCCATACATGATTGTGCATTGTGAGGTCATACATGTTATATGTTGTGAGGTCATACATGGTTATGCATTGTGATGTCATACATGTTTGCACGCTGTGATTCATACATGGTTACACATTGTGAGGTCATACGTGGTTATGCATTGTGAGGCCATACATGATTGTGCATTGTGAGGTCATACATGTTATATGTTGTGAGGTCATACATGGTTACACATTGTGAGGTCCTATGTGGTTATGCATTGTGATGTCATACATGGTTATGCACTGTGAGTTCATACATGATTATGCATTGTGAGACCATACATGTTTGCGTGTTGTGATTCATACATGGTTATGTGTTGTGAGGTCATAGGTGGTTATGCATTGTGATGTCATACATGGTATGCACTGTGAGGTCATACATGATTATGCATTGTGAGGTCATACATGTTTGTGTGTTGTGATTCATACATGGTTATGCATTGTGAGGTCATACATGTTTGCACACTGTGATTCATACATGGTTACACATTGTGAGGTCATACGTGGTTATGCATTGTAAGTCCATATATGGTTATGTGTTGTGAGATCATACATGGTTATGCATTGTGAGATCATACATGTTTGCA
This sequence comes from Dipodomys spectabilis, assembly GCF_019054845.1. Classification (NCBI taxonomy): domain Eukaryota; kingdom Metazoa; phylum Chordata; class Mammalia; order Rodentia; family Heteromyidae; genus Dipodomys; species Dipodomys spectabilis. The sequence goes on along the minus strand of NW_024870965.1, from coordinate 4,097,309 downwards.
CGGTGTAATTCATACATGGTTATGCATTGTAAGGTCATACATGGTTATGCGTTGTGAGATCATACATGTTTGCATGCTGTGATTCATACATGGTTACACATTGTGAGGTCCTACGTGGTTATGCATTGTGATGTCATACATGGTTATGCACTGTGAGTTCATACATGATTATGCATTGTGAGACCATACATGTTTGCATGTTGTGATTCATACATGGCTATGTGTTGTGAGATCATACGTGGTTATGCATTGTGATGTCATACATGGTATGCACTGTGAGGTCATAGATGATTATGCATTGTGAGATCATACATGTTTGTGTGTTGTGAGGTCATACATGGTTATACATTGTGAGGTCATACATGTTTGCACGCTGTGATTCATACATGGTTACACATTGTGTGGTCATACGTGGTTATGCATTGTAAGGCCATACGTGGTTACACATTGTGAGGTCATACGTGGTTATGCATTGTGAGGCCTTTCTCTCCTCCTCCTTCCCTTCCTTCTCCTCCCTCTTTTTTCCCCTCCTTCTCCTTCTCCTCTTTCTCCCTTCCTTCCTCCCTTCCCCTCTTCCTCCTCCAGTTGGTGGTATTGCAAAAGAATTTCAGTGGGGGAAGGAGCAGCTGACAGAGTGGATTCTGAGGTTGCAGAGGCCATAGCTCCCCCATAGCTTCCTTTTTGCCGCACTGCCTGCATCATATTCTGAGATATATTATAACTATCATGCATTATATAGTTATTTATAGTATATATATATGTTATATATTTATATTATATGCTGTGTATTATATGTTATATATAAAATATATATTTATATTTATATATTTACCTATATCTGTACGTGTATATATATATATATATATATATATATGAAAATGATAAGAAAAAGCCAACTGAAATATGTGTTGCTTCTCAGTAAAAGTTAAAGGTTAGAGAGTGATTGATTTTTTTAATGACCTATTTGGCTTTCTTTCCCCTGAAAATTTGCAGCATGATCTTCCTGACCCTGCATTTATTTCCTGATAATAAAAGGCTTCATAAGTGTTGTAAGTTCTGAAGTCCATTCCCTGTGAGATTCCAATATCTCCCTGGTTTAATGCTTAAGAAATATGCAGGAGGAAGAGAGCAGAGACCAAGGTCATGCTCACATTTATTCCCTCTTCCCGGCCTTGTCAGGGAGTGCCTGGGGCAAGGCTGCCGTTAACCAAACTCATCTCTCCTGTGCATTGCCAAGATGTTGTCTCCATGCTTTGTCCTGCTAGGAGCTTTTTCTCAGTTGTCTGCAGCTTTCTGAAAGTTTTCTTCTTCTTCCATTTAAAAACGTTTACCGAAATATTTCTAAACAGATCCTATAAGAATTTGGGCAAAATAACAGGTTTGATAGATCAAATAACTGATACATTTTAAAAAAACTACTGAAATCAAATATACAATGCAGAATTAAGAATTATTCTCAAAGAAATAGAGTTAATTTCTCAAAGAGCTGATTAAGACAGAGGTGATCAATTTGAGCCCAGGGTTAAATATTCCTGTCTGCTTTTTCCTTTCTGAAATAATGACTTTCATATCATTTATTTTAAAGCATTAAGGAGAGAGTACTTTTCTCTGGTAGGAAAAATCAACTTCTAAATAATAGTTAATAAAAAATGATTATGGCTTCACTTAGAATAATGGAACATGCTTATTTTATTGATATTGATATCTTCAAATGGAACATACATGAAATATCATTTTGTCTTTCTTGTTCTCTATTACATATGTGTATGCTTGTATATGAATAGATCCACACCTACTCTGTAAGATCTGCACTCATACCCCGCCACCATAAACTAATGCAGGAGACAATCAGACATTGTATTTTCTATTCTTGTTGATAGTTAATATATTGGATACAGAAAATAATTCACACATAAGTACCTGTACATAAATGAAGTGTGTTAATATTTTTGCCTTATTTGAAAATATTTTCTGGGGCTTCAAAAACATATAAATTTGTGGATGAAAGTGCAATGGTATGGTAGGATTTTAGAAAATGTATAGAAGGATATAAGACATATTATAGGTCTTTGTTTTTTGAAAATAAAACTACAAATCTTGGGGAAATGCAATGGTGTAGTAGGCTGAATTGTATTTTCCTAAATTATGTGTTGACGTCCTATACCTTAGAGTGTAAATAGACATTTAATTAGGGTGAGATGGAGCCATTGGTGTGTGTTGTAATCTAACGTGGCTACTGTTCTTTTCACAAAACACAATGGCACACCCCAAATAATCTACACAGCCAGGTCACATGCAGAATAAGAGCTTGTGGGACCACCGGGAAAGAGGGCACTTACAGCCGATGTGAGCAGGCCTAAGACGATACCAACTGCTTGTGCCTTGGCTTTGGCCATCCAGTCTTCATCATGTGAGCAACTAAATGATTGGTGTTGAAGACTTTCAGTCTTTGGGAAATTGCTAGGCAAGCACAGCAACGTCATTATGTGAAAGAGCAGATAAAGTATGTGACATGGAAGAAAATGGACACATGTACATGGAGAACATTTTCAGAGCTGGTATTCACAGGGAAAACAAAGCTTTCTTTCCAGTAAAATATTGAACACAAACTTTATGCTGCATGAAAGCTTCTTGTTTTTTATTTATCTTTTATTACTCACAAGTCCAGAGAGTAATAAAAATATTTTGGTGGTTTTATTTTTGATTGACTTTTTTTTTTAATTTTGAAGGAAACTCCATTGCTCCCATGTCATTCTGAGAGGTCACAGTCAGGGTCTTAACTACACCTAGAAAAACCATTATTTCTAAGCAGTATAGATGCGATAAGATTGTTTCTCAGATAATTCATTTTTAACTTTTTTCTTTTGCCCAGATCTTTCCATATTATGACTCCTTATCCTGCTTTAATTATTACAACCATCTTGAAATCACCTGATGTCAGAAGTATTATGTTACCTCACATTATTTCCCCAGAATGATTATATATTACTTTCTGCCATAAATTCATAAATGCATATTTGTATTTTTACCTACATAACATGTGCATTTATCAGCATACTCACATATATGCATTCAGGGCAGAGCGCTCTGGTATGGGCTGATAACCTTCCAACTTATTGAATGTTGCTATTTGATCTACTGTATTGAAAGGGAAAATCTGTTGCTTATATCCAATTTTGTGTCTGGTTTAGCCAACACCTGTTTGATTTTTGGTGATCTCCCTCCCTCTCTCTCTCTCTCTCTCTTTCTCTGTGTGTGTATACATTCATATATAGCAATTTATATAGATTACATAACTTATTATATACACAATATCATATAACTTCTATTATATATATGTTAAATATTATATTTATCATATACATACATGCGCACACACGTGTGTCTTCCAATTTCCTCCAAAATGTTGGCAAAAGTGAAAACATTGCCACGGTATTTTCTTGTTTGCAAAGAGTTTGGGCTACTACTTTTTATTGTAATAAACAGAAGTCTTCTTTCCAATAGTTGGAAGGGAACAGGATAAACAAATTAAATCTAGACCTAAGAGAAAGACTCACTCTTTAGACTCAAGTAAAACCTCAAAGGAAACACAGCTGAGGGTAAATTTTTCCAAATCAATGTTCTGATATTAGTAGACTCTGATTTTTGAAATAGCTAATACACTACAGTGCAGCATTTGGGCAGTCTGATTCCGGGATCCTCGGGAAGAATCTTCCTAAAAAGCATCTGTATAGCAGCACAATTTCCTGCTTAAAATTCCTCAGTGCATTGCAGTGGTCTGTGTCCTCGCTTGCAAGGATCTCTCTAGCCACCGCTTGCTTAAAAATTCATGATTCTTCCTAACTAGAAGTTGTCCCGTCTGGTAAGTTGCTTTCTTCCGATCTGGGTATTCCAAAAATGCTTACAGTAGTGTCACACCATTTCTCATTTCCACCGATGAAGCCGTACAGCACAGCAGAGGTTGTGGGAATAATGAGAAAGGAAATAAATCTGTTTTTCAGAGCCGGATGGGGTTTCCAGCAGGGTAATTATATATCCACCCATCCTTGCCTTGGGCTGTGCTCTGCACCACATTTTTCAACGAGAGGGTTCAAATGCTTCAAAGACATCTAATACGTTTAAAGTAGAGGAGACAAATGCAAGCAATTGCTCCCTGGATGCGTGGTGCACAGCACTGTAAAATGCGGGGTAATCAAATCAGGAAACACAGCCTTGAAGCAATTTCTTCGGTGAAAGGCGGCAGATTCCAGAATTCCACAGGGTATGTGTGTGATCTGCCAGTGCCTGCCATAGGCTGCCTTGAATTCATCATCGCAGTGATTAACTATGTATATACCCAGACTAGCAAAGAGAGGGGTGGCACGAACAGTTGAAATATGAAAACTGAATTAAGCACAACCAAACCCACACATTTTTTTTCCTTAAACAGGTTTCCTATCTTAGGTAAACTGGGAGTCTAGCGTCCTACTACATGTCTTAGATGCTTGTGAAAACAAATGCGATTTAAAATATGCTTTTTGTTTATGTCTGTCTTTATGGTTTTCCAAACTGAAGGACAGTGTTAAGAAACAGGTGTGTGAGACTCTAATGTGGCAGGTGTTGGGGCTGATTATCGAGGGTAAGTTAAAAAAAATCAGAATGAGACTAAATTTGCAATATTAAATTCACAGATATCAATATGGCATCACGAGAGATACAGCCCACTCCAAGAAAATCTGCTCTCGAAAGCCTCCATCTTGTTTTGTTGCCAAAGTAAACGTGGCCAGGCTCTGAATCTTTCCAAATGCATGAAGAGTTGAAAAGTGCTCATTTTCTAGTACTGTGTAGAAAGGGCCCTGAAACACAGCAGCATTTAACAGCATTCTGTTTGGAAGGAGTCAGACCTGACCTTGAATTCAACTATATAACCAGTCCAATGCCGGGAAGCATGTTTGCATTTGCATTTTCTTAAGTCTTGTATATAAGACTTAACAGAAAAGGAAAATAAGGCGTGTTAACGGCATTAAGGGCAGATTGACCTAACTGTGCAGGGATTACTCAGAATTTAAGAGCAGAAATTCATGAGACCCCACAAGGACTGGCCTTCTACCTCTGTCTGTCTCCTTTTGTTGGAGGCCGGAGGAGAGGATGCCTGGCCTTTTTGGAAGGTTTTGTGTCACTCCCATTTTATTCCCTGGTCTTCAGCTCACAGGTGTATGTACCTCCAGTCCTCCAGGGTTAGACCTCGAAGCTTCTACAGCCCATTTCCAAAGGCCCCTCTCAAGGAAAGCAATTGGGCTGTAGTGTCTTGGGTTTTCTCCCCCTTACCTAATCGGCTCTGGGTGGAGCCTGAAGTCATCTGGGATTCAGGCTGCCCATTCCATCTGTGCAGCTGTATTAGTGAAAAGACCTATCTTCATAGCCTAAGAAACTAGATAGATAGATAGATGATAGATAGATGATAGATAGATAGATAGATAGATAGATAGATAGATAGATAGATAGATAGATAGATGATAGATAGATAGATAGATAGATACCTAAAAAGATAGATACATAGATAGATACATACATAGATAGATATATGCCCACTTCTAGTAGACACTTCTTTTTCTTTCATACATACATTTACAAAAAAGGATCCAAACATTTTGTGGTATTCTTAATCATGTTAAAAACACAAGCCTGCAATCAACTCTTTCCTCTTTTCTCTAGAAACATAGCACCGGATGCTTTAGTGCAACATGTTATTATGGTTTAATTAAAAAATATATACAAATAACAAATGTACTTGGTTATGTTTGGGACCAGATTGGACATTTGTGCTTGCTAAGCAGCCACTGCGCCTCTTAGGCTACTCCTTTCGTCTTGTTTTGTTGTTATTATTATTGTTGGTTTATGATAGGTTTTTAAGACTTTTACTCAGTGTAAGGTATATTAAATAGGTAGGTTTCATTAGGTAGCCAATGAAGAGAACACCACACGCTATTCAGGCAGGAAAAGAAGTTTATTTACCAAACTGCTGCCCCCGCCATGCATGGTGGAGAGGCATGGCTAAAAAGGAAGAGGGGGGACCCACCTCTGGGCCAGGATTTATCTAGGCCAGGGACAGGAAGAGGTGTGGCCAGGTGGCAGAAAGGTGTGGCCACACTGAGTCTTATGTGACCTCAGAGTCTGGGACCCTCCTCAGGTCAGATGGGAGGCATGTGACCAGAGGTGGCCCAGGCTGTGACCTAGCAGGAGGGAAAGGAGACTGCTTCCAGGTCTGGCAGTTACCTAGGTAACAGATACTGGGCGGAAACTTAGCCAAGAAGGAGGGAGGTGTCCCTGTTCAGACCTTACATTCCAGCCTTTTGATAATTATGAGAAAAGGTGAAGATTCTCTCTGGCTACTTCCTGCTGGCAAGGGGCATCAATAGTAGGGGTAAAAGGCTGAGAAGTGGCCCCCTCTGGGAGAAGGCAGCAGGCAGCAGCTCTCACTTGTGGGCGTGAGTCCTTAGATGAAGTCTGGAGGAGGCAAGTCTCTTGGATGAAGTCTGGAGAAGTCTCATGAGGCACTGATGGACTGAAAAAAAAATACTAAAGAGCAAATAAATGGAAACTGGAAAGACTTGAGGCTGAAAATGTTGGTAGAAATGTCCCTAGCTACTTCTGACATTTGGCAACTAGATAGAGAAGTCAGGTAACAAAGGCAAGACTATGAATTCCTGTCCAGTTGAAAGGTAGACAGGTTGGACATTAGATGGGCAGGCTTCTTACTTCTGACTTCTGTTGACCTCTTGGCTCTGGTTAATTTTGAAAAGGCAGGGACAAAGTGGCTGATATGACATCATCTCTTACTCCTCTCCACGGTCCCTTGTCCCCCAGACTGGCTGAGTCTAGGTGCTTGTTGCTGGGATGGCTTGTCCCAGTTGGTATTCAAGGAGGTTTGAACTCAAGGCCTGGGCACTGTCCCTGAGTACTTCTGCTCAAGGCTAGCACTGAACCACTTTGAGTTATAGTACCACTTGCAGTGTTTGCTGGTTAGAGATGAGTCTTGAGCCATACTTCCAGCCTGGCTCTATGCAGGTTAGTTGGGAGATGGAGTCTTAGGGATTTTTCAGCCCTGGCTGGCTTTGAACTGAAATCTTTGCCACAAAAAAGCCCTTTATTATTTCCAATTAACGCAACAAGGAGATCAAGTAGAATAAGTAGAGCTTACCTGGTCCTTATCAAGAATTGACCAACAAATATTCTAAAATGACAAAACTCATTAGATGTGATGAGAATTTTAGCACAGATATAGTATTGATTTCTTTCTGGTAATCCTAACAGTGCTTAAGTTAACCAAAGTTACAGAAAGAGCCTTAGCTTTTACAAATCCAAAGCAATCTTTCACCAGCAAATCAGCTGCGTGTGATGGAGCCAAGCGAGACTCCACTCTACTTTTACCATGGCGGAGGTAGTCAGGATGGTCTAGGCAGATGTGAGGTCTGTCTTCCAGGTTGGAAGAGATGGACTGGATCTGGACTGCATGCAGACTGGCTGGCACTGAACTACCTCCCCAAACTGAACAAACTTCAGGAATCTCAGACAAGTTAAGCCAAATAACTTGATTACAATGCCAGATAACAAGTTTACAGACACAGACATACACCTCTAGGCGTGCACACACAGAATCAAGTTGAGGTCGGCGTGAAATCGACTTGGTAAGAAATAGCAGCTGAACTCTCATGATGCCAAGATGGCGCATCTGTCACTTGGTCAATGCTAGAGAAAGCTAAAGATTTTCACAGTGAGGGTCCATTGCTTATAGCACACATGGAACTTCAGATTCTACCCCCACTACAAAGGCAGAGGAGGGGTCTCGCAGGGGAGGGGGCCTTGCAGGAGAGGCCGCAGAGGGAGACCACAAAGGAGGGGGCACCTCATGATGTAGGCCGCAAAACAGAGCCGGGAGGCCACAAATAGGGGTGCACCTCACTTGGGAGGCCGCAAAAGGGAGGGTCTCACAGGGGAGGCCGCAAAATGGGGTGTCCCTCACTGGGGAGGCCACAAATTGGGGTGCCTCGCGGGGGAAGCTGCAGAGTAGGTGGAGTAGTAAGCTTGGTGGAAGGTTAAGAGTCGGAGGAGACCCAATCCTTAACCCAACCCATCTGGCCAAGATGGTGAACTCAAGATGGCGAATTTCTGAAAAAAAAAAAAAAAAACGACAAGAAAACCTAATCAAATGGAAACTCTGACAATTTTCAAACCTAGAATGACTAGCCTTTGAGAGGGAGCCTGGGGGTGGGGGGAATCCCTGGGACCCAGCCTGCATCGCACTCTTCAGGGCACAAGCCAAAGTGTTGTAGAAAAGAGAAAGGGAGAGTGGGTAATGATTGGCAGAGAGAGAGAGCAAAGAGAGCCTGAACGTAAACAGGCTTCTGACCATTTACCATTGCAGTGGCAAAAACTGTCTATCTGAAAATGGCATAAAAATGAGGTGCTCTGGCTTTCCAGGGAGCGCAGGAGGCATTTCAAAGGGGTTTCACCGCTCAGGCGTGATTTGCAGCACCGCATTAAGTGTGTAGAGAGTCAGTCTGGTGAGTGAAGGAGAGCTGACCAGACTGAAGGGCCTGGGACCCTCCTCAGGTCAGATAGGAGGCATGTGACCAGAGGTGGCCCAGACTGTGACCTAGCAGAGGGGAAGGAGACTGCTTCCAGGTCAGCCTGTTACCTAGGTAACAGATACTGGGTGGAAACTTAGCCAAGAGGGAGGGAGGTGTCCCTGTGCAGACCTTACACTCAGGGCTGGTCTAAGACAGTGACCCCTTATTTATATCTTTCCTATGGCTGAGATTATAGACATACATCATTAGGCTAAGCTTGTTGGTCAGGAGAAGTTCTGGCTAAAATTTTGCCTGATCTTACTCTGAACTCTACTCCTCCTGATATCTAACTCCCATGTATTTCGGAATACAGGCATGCACTATTATGCCCAGCCCTAAAAAATAATTGTTATTTAAGAAAATGATAAAAACAATGTCAGCTGTATTTGAATGACATGATAAATTGAATTTAGAATCACTCCCAGGAAATCCACCATACTTACTGAGAATAACACTTTAAATTCTCTTTAAATTTGACCATTGCAAATACCAATTGTATTCACTTCCTGAGAATTGACAGTGTATCGATCAGTTGGACACTGAGACAAAAGACTGAAGGAACACAACCTTGTTTCTGGGCAGGGATATGACATGGAAGCCAGAGCCTGTGGAGGGTCAAAGATGGTGGACCCAGGATGCTCACTCTGCTCTCAACAGGAAGTAGACAGCAAGCAGAGGGACTGGGGACTAGGTTCCCCTAGGAGGCAAACCAGATTGCCACACCTTCTAGATTCTGTCTCTTCCCAATGGTTCCATGGAATAATGAATGCCTCTCTCAATAATGTATCCATTGGTAGATTCAGAGCACAAGGGATCCAATTATCTCTTACAAACCCCACCTCATGGAGACTGACCTTTATCACATGAGTGCATGGAAGGGCAAGGGCTTCTCAGACACTGGAGTAGCCTGATGATTAATGCGCTTTCTTATATGAGGATGCTTAAAAACACACACACACGCAATATTCTCTGTTGGTGTTCTTCCTTCAAAAGATTTACATCTTATGAAAGCAATTGCAGCATGCTTCAGGAAGACTGAGAATTAGCATGTAGCCTCCTTTAGACGAAAATAAATGACCTATATAGAGTGGAATTACACAGACTGTAGTGCAGTTGAAATACTAATAGAGATGTGAGAATGAGCTGAAGGTCAGCTCTTATATTTCTTCCAAGTTATTATAAGGTATCTGGAACTACTGCAAGATTTCATGTTGACTTGTACGCCTTTCCTGTACTAAAGCCACCAACGCCCGCTGGTAACAGATGAGTGCCAGACATTAATAGTTCACTGAAAATATCTTCTGGGAAGAAGTTGATCATCATAATTCCATGGAGAAAATGGTCTTTCTCAAATATGACAATGAATGCCCATGATTAAAGAATCAGTTTAAAAATCTGTCAGATATGAATTTTTCAATACTCACTGTAGCTCCTAGAGACATTTTGCATGTTACAGGCTGCTGATATGAAGTTAGCAATTGGAAGACTTCTCTGTGACAAGTTAACAATGGGCAGTCTTAAATAGTGACTCATGTTAGCGTTTTTGATGATGTAATATAAGCCATAAAAAATTCAGAATATGGAAACATAGGATCACAGTGAAAATGCTATCTAGAACACACACACACACACACACACACACACACACAAACACACACACACACTCACACACATATGGAGGAAGTAGATAGTGATTTGGAATCAGAGCAACTTCAAACTGGAACTTTTTAAAAGATTATTTATACATGTGACCCAAAAACAAAGCAAATTACTGTTGGCTATTCTCCTTTTCAGGTGATAGAGACCCATTCATTTGCTCTCTCTCTCTCTACACTATTTGTAGTTTTTTTTAAAAAAGGAAAATAAAATTTAAATGGTTGCTTGCATCTACAGATATTGCTTATTAATTTAGCTTTCTTACAAAGTTCAGGTTGCAGTAGACTGTCTATTGATGGAGTTGTTTGCTATTGGCTGACACATTCATTCCTTCTTGTGCTAGATACCTTGGACCAAATGTATTCATTATTTTGAAAAAGGAAAAAATAAGACCTAAAACTGCAAGGTGAAAAGAAAGTTGGTCAAGATTTAATAGACACGGGGTTCAAAGTGTTTCTTTTGCTATCATTAAATCTATCCACTTTACAACTTTGATGCGGGGCGGGGGGGGGGATGGGGAAGATTGTGGGGGGGCGGGGAGAGGATGGGAAGGGATGGGAAGGGGAAACAAAGGAGGAGGCTGCAATGCTTGATAAGAAATGTACTCATTATCTTGCCCATGTAATCGTACCCCTTGTACAGTATTTTCACAATAAAAAAAAGAAAAAAATCTATCCACTTTAATACATACAGCGGAACATGTGAATTTTTTCCCCCATAATGCTGCATTGGAATATTTGCAAGAAAAGAAAACTCGACACACAAAATAAAGGTGTTAAAAATCAAGGGTCATTGAGTTTAGAATCCATTGTGGCCGTTTCCATAGTGACATCAGAGAGGAAAACTCCTATGTGCTACCTGTGTGACCTGTAACTCATATAAAGACAGAAACCTGTAATAAAACCATCATTTTAATAGTGCTCAGATGGACACAGGCCTTTTTCTCTGTTTAAAATTCCATGCTGTTTCCATAGCATTTTCACAAGAATCTCATTGAATAAATCTGTGATGTTGCTCTGTGATTCTTCATGTTTTCATTAATTCATCCAAAGCTGTGGAGACGTAAGTTCTACTTATTACTGTAATTGGCCGTGCTACTCAGAGCTGACATTGCAAATTCCAATTTCCTAGAAAAGTAGTATTAGTAGCTATTTAACAAATGTGTCTGCAAAGGTTCACCAGAGTCTATTGTCTTAAGTGTGTATCCATTGTCTTAGCCCTTTGCATAGAAGCATGGAACTAGAACTAAGGGAGGGTAGTTACAGATATGATCATGAGTTTGCACATCCTCATGTGTGCTAGTGAGAACACACAGCTGCGTTGTTCTCACCACCCCAACATTTTATCTGCAGAGGAGAAACTTAAAGCCAGAGAGGAATGGCTATTGTTTTGTATTGTTGTGTGATCATAATTTTGTTTGTTTCCTTACCTTAATTGTGTAAGTTTGAAAGGTCAAAGTGACCTCTGACCCTGACTCAGAAGTCAGATGGAAATCCCAGCTCTAGTGTAAGGCTGGGGATACTGAAAGGTAGATGAAGGAATTCATATCCATCAACAGACTCTGTACAGCCAACGCGACCTGTTTATAAAGACTACATTTATTGATCATTATTCTGAGACCTGCAGTGAAAGACAGAGTGGTTCTCTTGGATGTTAAGGTAGCATGTCAGTCAGAGGGAAGAGTGCTGCACTAACTAGACAAGAGGAGTGGTGTCCTTGAAGGAGGACAAACAAAGGACCAATCTTTTTCCCTCTGCTGGATGAGAAAGGGGCAGAGATGGGATGAGGTAGTGGCCCCAGCACCGACACTTCCTGGATGAAGAAACACTGCATGAGCTTCATTAGGAGAGGATGGACTTTCCCTGGATAGTTTAATGGTGGCAAAAGGGGAAAGGAAGAATCAATGGTTACAAACACAGAAGGAAAGCAAACACAGTATTTGGAAGCACAGTGAATGTACCAGGGGATGAAACATGAATACCATTTTGGATGCAAGGATTAGCTTCTTAATGGATAAGATATGGATCATGGAAGACAGGAAAATCAAAAGTTTCTTAGATTGGGCCTCTTATCAACTTTTATAGGATCAATTCATGGCATTCTATGACCATGTGCTAAGGGTTCCAGAATTCTCCATACGTTCACCATGCCCCTTGAGCTATCTCAACATATAATTTACAATGCATGTGCATAACTTGAATATTTATCTACCTATTACTATGATGAGCTTTGGGAACTGGACTTTCTTTAAATGGGGGCTGGGAAATAAACCTGCAATGGGAATATGGAAATCTGATACAAGAGAAAATATTCTCAAATTCGTATGGCATAAAGATTATGCTAACAGGGGCTGGGAAGGTGGGCTCAGTGGTAGAGTACTTGCCTTGCATGCGTGAGGTCCTGGGTTTGATCCCTCAGTACAACATAAACAGAAAAATCCGGAAGTGGTGCCGAGGCTCAAGTGGTAGAGGGCTAGCCTTGAGCTGAAGAGCTGAGGGACAGCGCCCAAGCCCCATGATCGACAAAAAAAAAAAAAAAAAAGATTGTGCTAACAATGCAGTCAATTAAAGAAGGTATTTTTAAAAAAGTAAGTGAATATTCACAATGAAAATATTGATTGCTCTAGTTTTTTAATTGCCCATTTAAGTCCTGTAGTCCTAGGTTTGTTGCATCTCTCAGTGATTTAGTATTTTCCCTTGCTTTTTTTATTTGGTGCCTCTGGCTTTTATATGAGGAGCTGTTAAACTACTTGCGATAACTGAGATTATTCGGAATGGAGTTATCTATCTGATAGCTATGCTGCATAGCTCAGAATGTTTTAATTGACATAAAAAAGGATTTGTGGTAGAAGACTATAGTATTTCTATAAGGTTTGTGTTTGTCACCATTTAAAGTAGATAGAGAGCTTATTACTAGTGGAAGTTGCAAAATGGGTCCACAATCTTTAGTTGCCTGGGTATTCTTTTGTACAATTCTTGCTTTTTTGTGGTACACTTTGAAAATCATTTTTAAATACTTATGATATGAATGTTTTCAATTCCCTCTGATTGGTAAAGAAAGTAATTGAATGCCTGGTGCTGGTGGCTCATGCCTATAATCTTAGCTACTCAGGAAGCTGAGATCTTAGGATCACAGTTCAAAGCCAGCCTGGGCAGGAAAGTCAGTGAGACTCTTATCTCCAATAAACCACTAGAAAACCAGAAGTGGCACTGTGGCTCAAGTGGTAGAGCACTTACCTTGAGCTGAAGAGCTGAGGGACTGCACCCATGCCCTGAGTTCAAGCCCCATAACTGACAAAAAAAATGGAAGAAAGAAAGAAAGAAAAGAAGGAAGAAAGAAAGGAAGGAAGGAAAAGAAAGAAAGAAAGGTAGTTGAGCAATGAACAGTCAGCTTCAGTGAGGAGTATTTACTGCTTTGGACCAACCTATGGTCTTAAATTTTGCACAAATATTAAAAACTGCATACTGAACTCATTGTATTCAAGATAGAATCAATACTATTTAGTATTTTCTTTTAATTCCTTAGGTTCAGGGTCTGACTATTGTGCAACACTTCACACAACGTCTCTAATTTGGATAATCCTTTCAGACACAGTGGTTGGCAGACCCAGCTCTACCAATTGAAAAGATCTACCACCAAGCTTTACAGAAATGTGGCAAACAGTCTGAGAGGACGAGAGGAAAGGGGAATTCCAGGCCTTGCTATGAAATGTGTGACGTTGAAAACTCACTCATAGCTCCACAATTACTTTATTCGATTTTCTTTTTCCCTGTGAGCTTAACTATTCTAGGAAATAAGTGGTTACTGTAAATCTCCACAACTCTACCCTGGACAGTACGTGTTAACAGCTGCTGGACTGAGTAGATGTGTAGCAAAGAATGCTCCCTCCGTACAGAGAAGGGTATATTTGTTGTCTTACTTCATGTTCGTTCTGACTTCAGGTGATAAAATGACAGTTGTTAATTGTTCAGATGGATATACGATCTGTCCTGCGTAGTCTGCAGGTAGCGGGGTGAGCTTTTTGTCTGAATCATCTGGGAAGTTTTGCTCGCATGGCTGATGGAAGAAGGAAGTCTGACCCAGCATCTTGGTCATCTCGCTTCTGCTTGGTTGTGAATTTATAGATATTATTCACCAACGTCCACATGGGGAGCTGGTTACCAAGCATTTATCCCCATATATTTCCTAATGCAAATGGCAGAAATTTCACCAAATCAAGACAGAGTTAGGGAACTGAGAAGTTCATCTCATATTGCCACGCTCTCCTAAGAGGTTTCAACAGTCTATCGGTGTGACACTGCCTGCCGCTCTCTTTGAAAATGTTTTATGCTTTTCAGATCTTTTCGGTGGCCTAACACACTGTCCTGCTTTGTTTGTGACTCTCAAACAATAGCTGAATTTTCAGATGCTTTCTATAAATATCTCTGTACTTTCTTTTTTGTATCATATATATTGTAAACACACACACACACACACACACACACACACACACACACACACACACACACACACACACCCCTGCCTGTGTTCATACAATCTATATTATCCATTGAAATTTTATTTTTAGGCTGTATAGGATATTTAAATTTTGGTCCAAGCATTGTTCCTCAGAGTCTTTTATTTCTAGATGGATATTCTAATTTATTCTCATTTTCATGTATTGTTTAAAAAGAAATAAATTTCCCACCTTGGAATCTGCCTGTCACGTGAAATCTAATCATGTTGGAATTTACTGGCAAAAAAGAATCCGTTTTTCCTACTCTGACTTGAGAATACCAACTTTCCATAATGTTGCTTTAATAAGACATAGTTGCCACACTGAATTATAACAAAAACTATATTTATTTCCTTCATCAGGGTCTGTATGCAAATGTAATAGACAAACAGATGTATAGATGTAAAGAAAGATGTATATGTACATATATGTAAATATTTATAAACACATGAATTCATATGTGTACATGTGCACACATATAAATGCATATATATATAAATATACAATATACATGTATTCTGGTGTATCACAACTGCAATCCTAGCTACTCAGGAGGCTGAGACCTGAGGATCATGGTTTGAAGCCAGCCTTGGCAAAAAGTCTGTGGATACTCTTATCTCCAATTAACCACTAGAAAACCAGAAGTGGAGCTGTGGCTCAAAGTGGAAGAGCCTTGAACAAAAAAGCTCAAGGGTAGTACCCAGACTCTGAGTTCAAACCCCCATGACTGACAAAAAATTAGAAAAGATGTTCAATGCATTGATACAAATTTTAAATTATGTACCTAACATTTTTTCTAATTTTTGTCTTTTTCTTGTGCTTGCCTCTCTTATTTATCTATCACCTAAATTCACTCATGAAATGTTATCAGCAATGTTATAGTAGATTTAAGTCCAAATAAAATTTGATTTGTAAAACTTTATGATGATTTAAAAAAACTTCTTTGAAATTCAAAGAAAATACTGGTACCCTCAGAAGAAGAAAATGTGGGAGTATGAATAATTTTAAAAGAGGAAAACAAATAGAATGTGATTTAGAGAGAGTAGTTTGGATTCAGGAATGAGTCTTTAACATGTAATAAAGATATACTCTCACTTAATGCCTTTTCTTTCTGTTCAAACACAAATAAGAGGTAGCAGGCTTGATTATATGCTTTAATAACATTTTTCAGAATTAAATTATACCTTCATTTGTAGTCAGAATGCATTAAGAATGACCTGTTCTTGCCCTTCAATTAATTTGCATATTAAAAATTCTAGAGAGAGGAAAGGCATTATAAAAAATGTATTAAAGAAATAATGATAGAAAATGCTAAGGATTTGGGGTTAAACTATGAACATGTAGTTCAAAGAAATTCAATGAATCATAAGCAGGATAAAGAAAATGAAAATTAAAGTTATTCTCCTCACACTATAATCATCAAAAACCAATAACCAAGTACAAGTCTGAAAGACAGCTGGACAAAGAGATTATTTATTGGTGATACACTATATAAACAATAGATTTAGAAACTTTTAAAATGATAAAGTGCTGTAAGTAATAAAATTTCAGCAGCTTAAATTTATATTCAGTGAAAATTGCCATCAAAAAGTCCAAATGAGGATATTTAGTGACTTTTTAAAAATAACTATTAGTCATGGAATTTTCAAAGACAAAAAGAGATGTTAAAAGTTTTCAGGCTGACCATAGATGCAGCTCATATTCACTACCTAATGAAAAGCAGCACAAACCACACATGATTCCTAAGTCTGTTTTTCTGTATTAATTGACTTTAAGGGTCACTAATAACAGCGGGAAGGTGCCTGAAGAGTGGAATTTTATCATCCATTCTGAAATCCAAATAGTTACAACTACTGGAGATTCACTAGGAGGCAATATTTATACAAGATAAATGTTAACCGAACATTGCTAATATCTTTCTGACAAACTCTTGCAGCAAGTAGTTTCAGATGTACAGAATCCCCTCTCTCCTTGCACGAACTGAAAATGCGGAAAGCAAAAGGAAGTGGAGCGGCCCATGAGATCAAAATCTAAACAAACGTTGGGGCAAGGAAAGCAGATTGACTCCACCAAGAAATCTCTGAGTGGCCTTCCATGAAATGGGAACAGGCTCATACATCTGAGTACTCCCTCTGAGCCAGAGCAGAGAAGTTTGCAGAGAGGAAGTGGCAGTGGTTAAGAAAACAGGGGAGGGGGGTGCATTCTTTGGTCCCACAGCAGCTGAGATGTGAGAGGCACTTGGGAGAATCGGAAGGCTCCAGAAGAATAAACAGCTACTTACAGCACACATTCATACTTGACTCCAGGCTGAGTAGCTAGGAAGAGTGGGCCTCTCTTTCATTTCCTGAAACCATACATTACATTGAAGACGTGTTCCCCCCTGAGGTATGAATAAACTGTTTAAACACTGAAGACACTTAGGAGACATTTCAGAATACCAAACAGAATGTTAAAGGAGATGATTGAAACCCATTTAGACAACTCTTTAAATTCACAAAGGACCAGGAAGTAGATTCTGTAGAAAACAGACAACGGGCTGCATTTGTACATAGTTGCTGTCTTGATAATCTTAGGAAAAGACGCGGGCAGTAAAACATGTGGAATTGTATGTGTGTCTGGAGTTTGGCGTATGGTTAGTAATGGATACAATTAGTAAGTTCTGATGTATGCTTGAGAAGTTTTTTATGGGTATAATATTGTATAGAAACATAGTTATCAAAGCATTTGCAGTGCTCCTAAATCAGTGTGTGAATGGTAGGAGCTTGGAGTCTCCTGGGAAGACTCAATCAATATGATCTTAGGACCACAGTTCGAAGTCAGCCAGGGCAGGACATTCCATGAGACTCTTATCTCCAATTAACCCCCAAAAAGCTGGAAGTAGAGCTGTGACTCAAGTGCTAGAGCACTAGATGAGCAAAATAAATCAGGGGGAACACCCAGGCACTGAGTTCAAGCTCCAGGACTGGCACAAAAGCAAACAAAAACATACAAACAAAAAAGTCAGAGCAAAAACAACAAGCTCAAAACAAGCTGGAACCACAACTAAAACAGTTCCCTAAACCATAATCTATTCACAGGCAAATTAAAATGTCAGTAACCACCTTGTGTTGTTGCTATGAAATTCATTGACAACTCGAAAAATTAACACACATTAATCATTTAATTTGCCCTGCTGTCATTCTATTACTATAAATGTCACAATGCACCTTTCTAATTCATTGTCTTCATGTATTTAGTTTGATATGTCTCTATCTATCTATCTAAAATAATTTGTAATGGTTCCTATGATTTGATGGTCAAGTTTTGTTTGATTAATAAAAGTTGTCATTTACTTAATTAAAGTAGGGAAAATTGGAATGTGTATAAATGTTATTGTAACACTAAACAGCTAATCTACAATGATAAGTTATTCAGGGAGGGTTACGAATGATATTTGTAAAATTTTAAATTTATGAGTAAAATCATTATTTGTAGTTTATAGAGATCCAGTTGGTACACAATGCCCTATTCTGACATGTACGTATGTCATTTTTGTGCTTGATTTAGAAATTGTGCAACATAACCTTTTGCTTTGGCTGTTTTGTTTGTATCATGATCAAATGGAGGTCATAGCACACACTTAATCATTTCTTCGTAGTGAGACTGGTTTGAAAACATCTTGAAATATGTACAGAACTCTTCACCCTGTCACCCTTTCATACAGAAGAACAACAGAAATCATTTCTCCTATCCAACTCTACCTTACACTTATTGACCAAACTTTTCCTATTCCCATCCTGCGCCCTCAGCTTCCCCTGATCCCTGGCAATGACTACTTCCTCGAGACTGACGGAAGCCCTCTACCTTCACGAGGTCAACCTCGCCAGGTTCCATGTAAGAGCCTGAGCCTTTCGCTCCCACCGATGCGAAATGAAAAATACAGTATGCACAAAATCACTTTTGAGGCAAAATTCAGCTACAAATAACTCAGTGACATGCAATTCACTTACAATGGTGTCCATCCTCCATCATCATTTCTACTTTATTTTTAAAACGATTTTTAAGTCGTACAAAGGGGCTTCAATTCATCATGTCAGCTCATGAGTGACAGGTACCCTGGTCGATGCCTCTTTCCTGTCTTCCACCTCTAGTTACAAAATATCTCAACCAATATTTGGAGATATTTGGATGACATTAAGTTATTTTTATTAAAATTCACAAATCTCTAATTTGTTTTTTTGTTAATGTGATACTTTGCCAAAATCTAAATGGGAATATTAACTATAGGCAATCATTTGATTTGAAGAATGGTATTGTATCATGTAAAGAATTTAAGCATCATACAACACTAAGTTTAGAAGTCAATCTTTGATACATGCCTTATCAAAAACATAGACTTATTCATAATTACTTTGAGGTAGAATCCAATCATAATTCTATTTGGTGAAAATGTCGCACATTGAGTTTTTTTTCCTTTGTGTTTTTCACGGCCATGACTTCTAGTGTCTGAGCTCTGGCTCAGGGTGTTGAGTGATGGGGATTTGGACATAGTTTGTAGCAGGTGCAGGTGAGTGGAGAGCCATTCACTTTAGAAACTGTAAGAAAGAAGCTAGGAAATAAGAATAAAGTTCAACCATGGGTTTGTAATTTTGGTAGCTTTGTATGAGTGCGTGGTTGACTTCATTGAGCATGGAACAAAAGATCATATTTTTGTTCATTATTATTATATATTGTTTTATTGGTTATTATTGTAGTCATTTCTGTTGAGGGTAATGGAAGATTTAGGGAAGTAAAGGATAAAATAAGAAAAATATCAGTCTAAAGGGAGAAGTAGGGATTCTGGTTAGTAGAATGTTACAAGTTAGGAAATGAGTTGAAGCAAAACTCATTTATGACTAGGTGGTGTGTAACTCAGCACACACTTCCTGTGAGTATGTTAAGAAGTGAGGTTCAGTTCTGGGAATGGATAAAATTAAAATGGGCTCGGAAGGGGAATATTTTTGCTGTGCCTGGGGTCTTTAAGTAGGCCAGTCACAGTGTTGAAAACGTGCATGAAAAAATCACAAGACCCTGAGCCAGCACACTACATAGGCAAATACTTTAAAACAATCTTTGTTAAATATGAGCATGTACACAATTAAAGCCAATGTTATAGAAAAGTTTGGTTGACAACTCTTTTAGTAACCTGCTTTAGTAACTGCTGAATCAAGAGCATATTAAAATTTAATCTGTGTTTGCCTACTTCACGCTCCTCCTAGGAATAATAATGGCAATTGGGATACTATTTAAAGAAAACCGAGGGAAGCTTTATTACAATCAAGCTGATGGGGACTGCTGCTCAAGCATTACTGTGTGATTGGCCATTCCTTATGCATCTGGGAATCCGCAAAGCAGGAGAGCGCTCTGTTTGGGTGGCTGGGTTTTGCTTGGAGACACAAACCTTCATCATGCTACAAAATGGAGCTCTGCCAATACAACAAAATCTGTTTATTCAGTGGCTGAGCTGAATGACCCAAATGGCTACAAACTCATTCTGAAAAATGAGTGGATGTCAACACGTCTTGCGTCTTAAAAAGTACTTTAAATGCCCTTTAGTTTATATGATTTAAAAAATTAACATAGACATGTTTGATCCATTGCTATAAATAAAATACTTCCATTTGTGTGTCTGAGAAGTTTTTTGTTTTACTGTTTGACAACATCTCTCCTCTGATAGCTATAAACATACAGATTTTCTTTCCTTCATGTGTGTTATGGAGTGACAAATAGTATAGCAAACATATAAGGAAAACAAGTAAAATTAAGCAGTAAACTGCCCTAAACATTACAGCATTTGGCATATTGTGGAGTGTCTACCAGACTGAAGGAAAGACTCTGATCCACGAATAGTAGTGGGAAATAATTAGAAAGCAGGGGCAAATTTCAATTCATTAGAGATGTTGTTTGAGGATTTTCCAGTGCTCTCTAAAAGTCTATCTTTCAAAATGATAGCCATAAGAAAACATCTAAGTATTATAAATTGGAAAAAAGAGAATGAAAATAATCAACCAACAAAAGGAAGAGTTGATCAAAATAAATTTATTTGAAGTTGTTTTTGTATATACTACTATTTGGTTATAGCTATTCAAAGCTATCTGGTTAAAAGCTCAGCATATCTTTCTGCATTTGGGAGGGGAAGACAGGAGGAGCACCAGGGCTTACACAGTAAAACCCTGTTTCAACTAGAACACAATTAAAAGGCAAAAAGGAAAAAAATCCCAGCATATCACTTGACTAATAACATAGGAGGGAAATTGTCAGATATAGATATCTGGAAGTTACATGGTAGTGATAGGTCAGTGTTGACCATTTAGAGAACAAGGAGACGTACATCATGGAGCAAAACTGAGAGGAGATAAGGATGCTGCCCCAGGACAGTGAGCCTTGGGCAGGCCAGGCGTCCTTAGAGCCTCGCCTCTGTGCCCGGGGAGGGTCCAGCTGACCTGGGACCGACCAGGATGACAGGATCAACCCTGCTTCCTGGTGGAGTGACAGCACAATCCTGTCACAGGAATTACTTTATTCTGTTAGCTCACTTGAGAGGCTAGCCACTTTATTTTTCTTTCTTTCTAGAGTGAGTAACAACCCGGCAGAGCTGACCCATCTCCACAGAGGTCTGCGGAGGTGACCACCCAACAGCATGAAGAACTCAAGGTAGGAGAACGTTTCTTCTCCCTCACCAAACGCACATTTTATTAGGAGGAGACCAGAAATAAATCCACGAGTAAGCAACACAAATCAGATTTCCATGATTGGATAAAATGAGATAAAAAATGTAGCAAATTCTTAGGCCACCTCGGAAAGTTTAAGTTTGAACAGAAGAAATTCAAAATGTGAGGGAGTGCTGTGTTCCAGTGGCTCCCTTCATCTGTATCTGGCTATCTCTGTGTATCATCCATCCATCCATCCATCCATCCATACATACATACATACATCCATCCATCATCTGTCTGTCTTTTATCTATCATCTGTGTATCATCCATCCATTCATTCATCTATCTTCTGTGTGTCCCTTATCCATCATGTGTGTATCATCTATCCATCTGTCTGTCATCTGTGTGTCCTTTATCCATCTGTCAGCTGTGTATCATCCATCCATCCATCCATCCATCCATCTGTCATCTGTGATGTTAAGTACTTGACAGTGGAGAACCGAATTATATTAACAGCTTTGGCAAAACAAAAAACAAGCACATGAGATCTCATCGCAACAGTATAACAGGGCATGGTAGCGCACACCTGTGATGTCAGCTATGAGAACATGGTGGTCTAAGTTGGTCTATGCGAAAAATGACCACCACAGAAAGTGCTGGAGGCATGGGCAAGGTGGGAGAGCTCCAATAACAAAGGAACCCTGAGTTCAAACTCCAGCTTGGATAGATAGATGGACAGACAGACAGACATAGACAGGTAGATGGATAGATGATGAGTACACATAAATGCTAGATGGGTGGTAGATGATATATAGATGATGGATGATACATGGATGATAGATGTTGATAGAGGACAGACAGATGGATAGATGGATGAAACACAGACGACAGACATCAATGATAGAAAGATGGATCAATAGATTGATATAAATTCTAGATAAATAATAGGTGATAGATGATTGATGGATAGATGATAGATATAAATGATAGAAAGAAAGGAAAGAAAGGAAGACCTGTATAGGGAAGGATTGAACTGAATGACGTGAACAGCTAAGATGAAAACCAGGGCAGGCAGGTTGCAGTGCGAGGTTTGGGTGGGGTATGGGTGGAGTGCGAGGTTCGGGTGGGGTATGGGTGCACTGTGAGGTTCGGGTGGGGTATGGGAGGAGTGGGAGGTTCGGGTGGGGTATGGGTGCACTGTGAGGTTCGGGTGGGGTATGGGTGCACTGTGAGGTTCGGGTGGGGTATGGGAGGAGTGGGAGGTTCGGGTGGGGTATGGGTGCACTGTGAGGTTCAGGTGGGGTATGGGTGCACTGTGAGGTTCGGGTGGGGTATGGGAGGAGTGGGAGGTTCGGGTGGGGTATGGGTGCAGTGTGAGGTTTGGGTGGGGTATGGGTGCAGTGTGAGGTTCGGGTGGGGTATGGGTGCAGTGTGAGGTTCGGGTGGGGTATGGGTGCAGGGCAAGGTTCGGGTGGGGTATGGGAGGAGTGTGAGGTTCGGGTGGGGTATGGGTGCATTGGGAGGTTCGGGTGGGGTATGGGAGGAGTGCGAGGTTCGGGTGGGGTATGGGAGGAGTGTGAGGTTCGGGTGGGGTATGGGTGCATTGGGAGGTTCGGGTGGGGTATGGGAGGAGTGTGAGGTTCGGGTGGGGTATGGGTGCAGTGGGAGGTTAGGGCGGGGTATGGGTGCAGTGGGAGGTTAGGGCGGGGTATGGGAGGAGTGTGAGGTTTGGGCAGGGTATGGGTGGAGACACACCTCTGAGGGCTCAGAGGTCCCAGGACACAGGAAACTGCAAGGCCTCTTAGATCGGTGATCCTCACAGAAGTGTGAATGCATTTTTGAGATGCAATGGAGCACAACACGTATCTGGAAGGAGAGTAAATCCAGTAAACCTATTGACTGCCTATCTTAGCCAAAAGCAATTACTAGTAATCTTTCAATAACTGAAAACTGAAAACCCCTGGACAACATGGTGAAGACTCTCAGGGCAGAATGAGCAGAACCACAAAAGCTTAGAGTTAAATAACGTGTGTAAAAACCACAGAGAGGGCCACACTGGAATCAAAATCAATTTCAGACTTATACATTGGAATCGTGATGTGACATTATGCTAATCTAATGTATTTGCCTTCCTGTGTCTTTCTGCTGCTCTGGTGAAGACACAATGGCGATTTTCCCTCCGATGACGCTGCTTGAGTTACCTGATGGGGCTTGGTTTGCTTTCTTCACGTGCTGACAACACTGTGGGAAAGATCTGTTTCCAAATGAGCTTTTACAGTGGTTATGAAGTATTCTTCCTCGGGTTTTATTTGCATCTAGGAAAAGGCACTGGCCATTATTTGGCTTAGAAGACTATCGTTCACAAATATTTCCAGCTCCTGCTCATTTTCCTGTCTGGATGCTGTTCAGTGAGAATATATCAGAGTTCTAGGATGGTGTTTATGATACATACTTCTGGATTTTCAGGAGGCTTATGTCTTTTCTGGCTAAATCCTCAGGCTTGAATCAAAGTTGTAATTTTCCTGCTTCTTGTAGAGTGATTACATCTTATTTTTATAGGAACACTTTGCCCAAATGTTTACTATCAAATTCTATTCCATATTCCTTTCAAAGTAATATCTCCCTCTACTGAAGGCCTTATGGCTCTGTGAAAGAAGGGAAAAATAAAAGAAAGAAAACATAGCAGAAAATATTTTTATCGGTGTTCGAAGGACTGGTTTTACAAAAGGTTTATGTCCTCAAGCTCTTCCCCAGCTGTGTTTTTGAATGGCAGCTCTCTGGCACAATCACACGCAGGTGATATGTACTAGGATGGTGGCGTGTTCCACAAGACAAATGTGGCTCACTCACAGAAAAGCCTTTTAGCATAACAGACAGACCTCCTACAGATTACAAACGCATAAAATAATGAAGCATGCTCCATTAAGATTATATCAAGACAATTTGCCTATGAAAGTTCTTACTGAAGTAGCCATTTTTCGAAAATGTTTCTTTTATATGTAGGTAGGCTCAAATAAGATGTAAGTCTTTTCTCCTCCTGTTTTTCCTTCACTCCTTCTTTTTCTGTCATTCCTGTCCACCTTCCCCTGACTTTCATTTTTATGCAGTCTCCCTTTTCTTTTTCAAAGCTCTTGCAATGAAATAGGTAGAATATTATGCTGTACTACTGACCAGGAATGCAAGTGAGCACAGAGATTGGGAAGTGAACGTACACCGTGTGTGAACAACAAATGCCCAGGATGGATGGGGAGCTATTAGTCCTCAGTGCTGCCTATTGGGCATTTAGCCTGGGCTGCTGTGTACACAGGACGCTTCCTTCTCAACCGGGGCAAGAATGGCTGCTGTGACTCCAGTTGGCCTGAACTTCTAGCATTACACAGCCATCTACTCAACAGGGCCACTCCTGACTTCATTCTTTTCCCGTTTTTCAACCTCCGGACTTCCTCCCCCCCCCCCCCCCCCCCCCCCCGCAAATTGTTCATTTCCAACGTAGTGTCTAGTGGGTTTTACTGCTGAATTGATTCACTGTCTGTTCAAAAGAAAATGTTCTTGTTGCCTGGCTTATGTAAATGTAACCTCTCTGTGTATCACCTTCACAATAAGATTTTTAATAGTTAAGAGGGGCTGGGAAGGTGGCTCAGTGGTAGAGTGCTCGCCTAGCATGCATGAAGCCATGGGTTTGATTCCTCAGGGCCACATACACACAAAAAAAGCCAGAAATGGTGCTGTGGCTCAAGTGGTAAGAGTACTAGCCTTGAGCAAAAGCAGCTCAGGGACAGTGTCCAGGCCCTGAGTGCAAGGACTGGCCAAAAAATAAGTTAAGAAACAAGTACTGGACACATAAAAGGACATGTTAAATTGTAACCCCCTCATACAGCCTTCATATATATATATATATATATGTATATATATATATATATGTATATGTATATATATAAACATAAACTCATTGTGATATTGTTGTTTACATTATTATACATGATTATAAAAGTATAAAGCAATCTAAAATTTCACTGAAGGCTGCCTGGTTTGGTTTATTAGTTGGTATGTACCAACCCATTATTATGCTATTGCTGCAATTCACTTTTTCCTTTCTTTCTTACTAAAAAATGCTACCTTTTATTTTAACTCTTCAAATAAAACTCCATACTGCTGCTTGCTTCATTTTATTACATTGACTATTATTTATATTATGACACACCCTGTCTCCTGTTGTCTTCCTCTATATTTTAACTCTGCCCAAATACTTTTACTCAATATTAAAGCTAGTTATTATCTCAAAAATTTGAAGATTATTAATTATTTCTATTTCTACTAGCTAGTACTTGTTTCTTGCTATCACATCTTTGTGTTGATTCATGCCATCTGTAATGAAGAATTTTGGCTGTTAAAGTATTATTTAAATATATCAAAGGATTCCAAAGCAATTTATCTGAATAGTATATTTCCACAAATATGTGGGTGTGCTTAAACATATGCAGCTCAGCCAGGCGCCACTAGCTCATGCCTATAATCCTAGCTCAGGAGGCTGAGATCTGAGGATCACAGTTCAAAGCCAGCCTGGGCAGGAGAGTCTGTGAGATTCTTATCTCCAATAAACCACCAGAAAACCAGACGTGGAGCTGTGGCTCACATGGTAGAGCACTAGCCTTGAGCTGAAAAGCTGAGGGACAGCGCCCAGGCCCAGAGTTCAAGCCTCATGACTGACAAAAACAAAAAAGCATTTCAAACATACCTTTTGTTTTTAACTAAAAATGATTATACATGTTCTTATTGCATTTAACTTTACTGTAAAGACATTACATAAATATAGATAAATTTTATTGTTTTTATATGTGGTTTTTGGTGTGGTCAATTTTTCTTAATGTTAATTAGGTTATGAAAAGGTTACATATCCTTTTAATGGTATATAATTTTAACATAGGAAAGAGTCAAGTTTAATGATTACAGTATTAATTTTATCCATTGACTCTCATTTCCTATTAAATTTATCTACCATCATAAATTAGAAATTTTAATACACTAAAGTTCACATTAGTTTTTGCCTTGTTTCTGAAATAGAAATTCTATCTGCTAAACAAAAAAAATAGGAGAGAGAATAATATTTGTAAGGTATCACAAATACACTTCATACACTTGTCATCCTAGAAAACAGTTAACCTGTGTGTTTAATGTATTTCTAATGATTTAGAAACTATAGTCTTTTCAGCATTCAGTGTTATGTTTATGTATAACTGTCACATGATTTATTAGGAAAAATGCTTAAATTATGACATATCTAGCATGATGTAAGCCTGATATTGAAGTCATTTAATTCATTTTTAATTTTATGCTTTTCTCTCTTCTTCCTTCCTTCCTTCCTTCCTTCCTTCCTTCCTTCCTTCCTTCCTTCCTTCCTTCCTTCCTTCCTTCCTTCCTTCCTTTTTCCTTCCTTCCTTCTTTTCTTTTCCTTTTTTTTTTTTGGCAGTCTTGGGGCTTGAACTCTGGGCCTGGGCACTATCCCTGAGTTTCTTTTGCTTAAAGCTAGTGCTCTACCATGTGAGCCACAGCTCCACTTCCAGCTTTTTCAGAATAGTTTATTGGAGATAAGAGTTTCACGGACTTTCCTGCCTGGGCTGGCTTCAAACTGAGATCCCCAGATCTCAGCCTCCTGAGTAGCTAAGATTACAGGAGTGAGCCACCAGTGGCCCATCTCTCCCCCCGTTTCTTGGTGTTTAGCCAAACTGGTTTATTTATCTTGTTTTCATCCAAAGCAATCTTTCACTTTGGAGGAATTCCAAACAACTAATGATCAGTCAATCAATAACTATTTTATTATTATTATTTTTGTTTTTTTATTTCTCTTGGCATTCTGGTAACTGCAGGCATAGTTAGCAGAGTATTCATGGGAGGAAAACACTCAAGAAGGTGCTGGTACCTGTGGCTGGTTATGTGGTAAGCCGGGCAAGTGTGGCTCCTTAGGCAACAGAGCTTTGCTGGAGGGAAGCAGAACTCTGGCTTCCCCTTGTGCTCCATCCTGTCATGGAGCAGTGTGAACAGAGAGGAAGATCGAGGACCAGGAAGTTGTATAGAAATGCCTCAAATTCCATAAGCTTTCAAATAAACATGAAAGCTCAAAGGGCAGCTCCAGGCACTGGCAGAAACCAAGACATTTTCTCGAATGGTGTTTTAAAAAATAGAAAAGCCTCTTATCTCTTCAAGCTGTAACACTGAGATTCCTGACAACCCAAGCTGACCATTGACCTGTGGATGCTTCCGGGGTGCAAGATTGCAGTGCCAGTTACACTTCAAGTCCTGTGCAAGCGGGACACCTGTGGGGTAAGACTGCAATCTTCAGAACCGCGCTGGTCAGACAGCTCCAGTAACTACCTTTGGGAATCTCCTGCTAAATCCCTCTGAAGACCGCATCCTATTGCCCTTCTCATGTGGGAGAGGAAGATGCTTGTCGCAGGTGGCTTTCTGAAAGTAATGAGGTTGTGCAGGGGAGGGGTGGGGGTTGTAACCTTTCCTTTGCAGAGGATGGAACACAGAGGCTAAACACAATGGCTTCCGGTTTTCCGCCTTTAACTTTCCTTCTTCTAGATGACTGTCTTCATGGAGGAAATAGAGAATGAAGAGAAGACTGTTCAAATGCAGACCACAAACAGGGAGGGCAAATATAGCATTTTAAGACCTTTTTTTAAAAAAAAAATATGCAGGCAAAGCTATGGAATAAGTCTACAAGTTGATTCTAAATATACTAAAGCATATTTAGGAAAGCAAGTTTTATGCAACAATGGACCTGGTCAATTACAACCAACTTGCCTGAAACACACATTCATCCCTCCAGTTACCCACACTTGCAGAGTTAAAATGAGCTTTCTACGTCTATCACACTTACACGATCATTTCATTCCTTGATGTCAAGTGGTCTTACAAGTCGGTTGACAGAAATCCTTTCAATACTTTTTTGTCAGTGAATCATGACACTGTTTCCCTATGAATAATCTTACAAATATTTTCAGTGAGAGGTATTTATTTACTATCTCTTTGGTTTATTGAAGGAAATGTG
Organism: Dipodomys spectabilis; assembly: GCF_019054845.1. NCBI lineage: Eukaryota > Metazoa > Chordata > Mammalia > Rodentia > Heteromyidae > Dipodomys > Dipodomys spectabilis. Next base: position 4,068,827 of record NW_024870965.1, on the reverse strand, counting down.
GTTTGAGGAAAGTACAAAAGGAAGATCACCCATCCTGGCAAACACTGGAAGCCAAGTAAGAATGGTGCTACATATGGGCTCTAAAGAGATCTTTATACCTTAGAAGTTTCAACAAGATTAAAAAAAAAACTTGATTTTTAACTATGGGAATCAAATCATTCTTAGAAGCAGATCTACTATGCATCCATGTCACTATGGGTGGGCGAACAAAGTATTTCTACTAGATTAGTAATTCATCATTTCTGTATGCATTTTACCTTCCTATCATGCTTCTTTTAGCACAAATATCCATAAAAGTATGGAGTCACATAAACTTTTCACACATAATAATTATTACACAGTAGTAAAATGATCTTTAAAAATATTGCTCTAAGCATCTGGGTCACAAGTGTAAAAGGAAGTGTACAACCTCTGTAGTTCAAGGTAGGTCCCAGGCCAGAACAAGATTGACAGGAATGAGACCAGGAATCATCACGATGTCTGGAAAGGATGGAAAGTCTGGAAAGGATGGCCCAGATTTCAAGAGCAGATGTGCCCAAGGGAAATGCAGTACGAGCTGGATGGAATTTTAAGACCCATTCACTAGTGTGTTCTGTTGTGGCAAGCAGCTATTTCTAGGCATAGAGGATAACCAGCAACCAAAGTGGATGAAGCCCCGATGCCTTACGATTTAAATCCCAATGTGGAAAGGTGTATTAATGAAAATGGAAAAGTATCAAATATAGAGTCAGTGGAACATGAAGAAGAGGCTGAGTGAATGAGATCAAGCATCTAACAATATATGAACTAAGAAACAGCCACCATGTTGTGGCCAGTTACCTTAAAGGACAGGAGAGGTATGGGAAGCCACATTGCCTATTCGGTTCAATGTAGTTCGATTGTCATCATGGTTGCAATAGTTCCTGTAAGGTTTTCTTTTCAAAGCTGGTTTGTGTCAACTGTGATTTACTCCTTCCCAAACTCTCATGCTAACATAGGACTTCCTTCCTTTAAGGAACTCCACAGATACAGCCAGAATATCTATGTATTGGTTCATCTTACGCTTAATACGTAAGGATTTACTTCTACAATTTGAGGAAGCACCTTTGGTAAACCCAGTAATCTTGGCATTTTATTTCAAGCCTTGAAACACAGCATTCCATGTTCTCCTGAGCTTTCATGTTTCAACAGAGCGGTCTGCTGTCTCTCTGACAGGTGTGCCTCTGTGTGTAACCCAGGACTTCTCCCAGGTAGAGCTGACAGCGTGTTCTCTTTGCTTGGCATTTCATTGAAAACAGGACATGCTGGGACCATTTCTATTTGGGGTTCTAACTGCTAGTTACTCAAGAGCCTGATATCCAGAGGATTAAAGTTCAAAGCCAGCCTCAGCAAAATAGAACATGATTCAATCTCCAATACTCAGCCAAAAGCCAGGCTGGAGAGATGGGTCCAAGGAGTAGACCCATCACAAGACCCTGAGTTCAAACTCCAGTCTTGACAAAAACAAGAAAAAAAGAAATTTTGCATCTTGTATGGGGCTTAAATATACTTTATGTGATAGTTTCTGAATTCAATAAAAATGAATCCAAATTAATTCCCAATTCAGTCTCTATGGTAGAAGTATAAGTGACAAAGTTACTTTTAGAATTTGAAATAAATTTAGCTAGAGATAGAACAATATGTCACCTCTTCTTACCAGCTGTTTTTAAACTATGGTATTTTAAAATGATTTTTATGCTGTATAGATTGCCAATTTAAAAGCACTCCAGAATGAAATGAACATATGGATATAATAGTATTATATATGCCATTAAGTCTAATTTAAATTCCAAATGCTTGGAAGAGATATAGTTTCTATAGATTAAAATGAATTCCTAATTTATAAAACATGACTTTCAACAGACAGAAACGGAATTTAGTAGTTCATATTTGAAAGCGTTAACATAATACAAAGAAAGGCTCTAAAATTGCAGGGGGAAGAAAGGATGCTATCTTGATGACAACAATAAAGAGTTCTGACTCTGACACGAACGTAGGTAATATGAGATAACAAAATAGACAACAATTCTGAAATATTGGGCATTTCAATGAGTTTAGAACCTTGCAGTTTTATTTCAAATAGCTACACTACAGTGAGGTAAATCTTCTCATGGAACTTAATGGAGTGTTAAGTAATTGACCTCCAGGCTGTAATGCAGGTACTTTTAGGATCGCTTTTTTATTGTTCAACAAAAATAAGTATTAAAAATAAATGTCTGTTCACAAATCTCCTGTGCAGGAGAAGAGGGTGTGCCTCAATGAACACATGAGCCCAAATAAGATCTCCATAGCAAAGAACAGCTTCCCTCGATTGGAAAAAGAAAACTATGTCATCTCTCTGTGTCTGTTTCTCTCTCTTTTTCCCTTTCCCTTCCCCCCCCTCCCCTTGGTGTTTGGTGTTCTACCATTTGACCCATGTCGCCAGTCTTAGTGCAAATGTTTGGTTCTTAAATGAGGAAATCAATGTTATCAATAACTAGATTAGAGGGAAGTTCAAAATTCTATTTTTCTGTGTTGCAATGGAAAATGCTGCATTAATGCTCCTCCTCCAGAAGGTCCAATGTTTATTTCTTTCTGATTAAATCATTAAAATAGCCTTTCATCTTTTTTAGCATTGTTATTTGGGGCGATTTCATGGTTAGATTTCCACACATATTCACAAAGTATTCCAATCAATTTCCACCACCATCATCCTTCCCCTTCCCTAAATAATTTCAACAGGTTTGTCTGTGTTCTATTTTCATAGTTACAAATAGCCTATTATTAATCTATCTTTTGTTTAAATTCTAGTCATTGAGTCATTATAAGTTATATAAAAAGGTCAAGAAGTTTGGGATATTTGAACAGATTACTTCAGTCTTTTTTTCTTGTGGTACTGTGGCTAGAATTTAGGGTCTCAAATTTGAAGTCAGGGCCTTGCATGTCATTAGTTTCCTCCTTTGGTGTCTGTTCTACCAGTTGAATGACCCTCCAGCCTATTTTACTGATTAGTTTGAAGAGAGATTCTCACTGGCTTTTCTGCCCAAGGTGGGTTGACTTCTAGTGGCAAACATCCATCTTCGTTTGTAGCTAGGATTACAGGCATGAGCCACCAGTATCTGACTTAGTCCAAGGGTTTTGTCCAGTTTGGGGCTCCTGTGGTAGATTCTGAGTGTATATGTTGAGTCAGAAATATGAGGGGAGCATGCGTCACTTTACATGGCTGACCACAGTTGCTCTTTGTGTCTGAGCAGCACATCTCCCTGCATTTCAACTGTGATACAATGTCCAAGATTACTCATGAGTTTTTATAATTGTGGAATGCATTTCATCTCCAGGTCTGGCAAGGGAACATTTGTAGTGAGTAATATCAGGATATTTTTGATAAATTTCGCAAAAGTGGTATGCATCATTAAGTAATGAGAGCCTATAAAATAAATAACCAGTAATTTTACAAGTATTGATAAAAAACGTTTAGTAGAGCTGTTGACTTCAAAACATAGCTCTAGTCTTCATGCAGTGGAGAGAGAGAGACAGAGACAGAGAAAAAGAAAGAGATTATTGTCTATGTCAAAGGAGATTCAAGACCAAACCAATAATACTGCTTTTTCTGTTCCTTGCTAAGATCTTCCTTAATTTATCTAAGCTAAAAATATAAATGTCTCAAGAACAAAGGCATACAAGTAATTTTGTTCCATGTGAACTGCTAAAAGCAGATTCTTTAGAGATTTTCCTACTGGCCCTGCAGCGTGTATTAATAACAAAATAAAACTAAGTCCTCCAGTTACTCTGTCCTATATCATAGCTTCAAGACATGGATTGGTGTTTAGTGTCCCAAGTAAAATTTTTACAAAATTAAAGACCGTGCCCTTGGACAACAGGAGCCATATTGCTACTGCTGTGTGATGAGGGATTACGTTAGGCACGAAGAACCTCGCCAGCACCTCCCATTTGCTCTTGGGATGTTCCCACAGTGCGCGAAGGGAAGGCGCTTACAGTTTTTCCCGATATTTTCAAAGAATACATAAATAAAAACATGTTTTATAAATTACCGAATACTTAGTCTTCCTTTTTGAAAGAAAATCATTCAGTGTTTTTGGACTTCAGACTATAAGTACTTAGATGTTTTATTGCATCATCTTACAGCGAGCATTCAAATAATATGCCTTTTGTTCCTTTATGTGGAGAGTAAGATTATTCAAACATATTTATTTTCTTGATACTTTGCTTTTCCCATTTTATTTCATATACCTGAATCTATAAACACATAGATGACACATAGAACACAATGTTCTCTGTTTCACTGACAATATAATTGGTCTGTAGAGGATAGCAAAGACTCGGTAACAATGATGCAAAGAATAAATTCAGTAAGAGGGCAGGATACAAAATCAACTTATAAAACTCAATGAAATTTTAAAGGCTAATAATGAGATATATAAAAGTGACGTTGAAAAGTATATCCCAATTATGAAAGCACCACAAAGAATACAATGATGAGTAATAATTTTCACATAGGACGCAAAAGGTTTGGGCACCAAGAACCACTAGACACTAGTGAAAGAAATCGAAGAAGACAGATAAATGGAATGATCTCTCATGTCCATGTTGTCAGAAAAAAATATTAAATTGTCCACCCTATCTAAAAGTAATAGCTGAAAAATTTTCCAAGGATAATTTTTATTAACATAGAAAAATGGTCTAGAATTCCTACTAACTATTGTTATTTATGTATTGGTCAATTATTTTCTTCTAATTTTTCATCCTTTTTTCTTAGTGCCTCAATTTATTACATCATTCCTTTAAAGTAATTAGGCCTAACTGATATGAACTGAGGAAATGGTTTAGTCTTTCAAAATGCATGTCTGCAAATCTGAGTAGAGTTGACTTATTAATGTCAGTATTTTCAGACTCCCAAGGAAATAAATTTAATATAGAATATAAAGGATTGGATTGACAACAACATAGCAAAAAATAATTTTAATTCAAAATTATTCTGCATGTTATGAAACATAACTTTTCTGTAAGTTAAATGTCTCTAAATGCAATCTGATTTACCTTCTTCACGGGCATGAAAAATTCTATTACTTTACTTTCCCTGAGAATATGTCTTCCTGAGGTTGAGCTGAACTTTTGGGTTACAGGTTACATAGCCATAACCTGTGTGAACAATAATGTACAACTTAATTAACCACAATTCTAAAGACTGGCCTTGAACTTCTGATGATTAAGCCTGTGCTGCTATTTTTAAGCAAAAGGATAAAACTATGCCCAATAATAAAAAATCTTTATAGAACAGAAGGTAAGTATCTTTCAGCATTTGTTTCAAAATCTATTCAAATTCATTAAGTGCTAAAGAAATCTCTTTCTTGGAAAAGGACGTAAAAATTGTTTATTCATAAGACATTTAATATACTACATCATGCATAAAGAATTTGCTGCATTTCTCACACTAGACTATACCAGACCTTTAAAGATGCATATGAACTTATTTTTTTATTATCGGATTACTTTGCAGAAGAGGATATGAACATATGACTATAACATGCTTCAGCATCCTCATTGCTGAGACATCTTTGATATTGCTGTTATTTGACATTGATTGCTGCTGTTTGGTTGCTGCTATTTGATGCTACTATTATTTGATACTGCTGCTATTTGGTATTGCTGATATTTGATACTGCCAATATTTGATATTACTGATATTTGATACTGCTGACATTTGATTCTGTGCTCTTTGATACTGCTGCTATTTGATATTCGGCTACTTGATATTGCTGACATTTGATATTACTGATACTTGATACTGCTGATATTTGAGATTGCTGATATTGGAGACTGCAGGGATAGCTCTTCTTTTCAGAAGTTGATCTGCACAATGAAAGACAACTCTGTACCTTTCTTATTTGGAACATTAGATCTAACCCTTATTCAGTTTTGGCAACTAAAAATGCCACTAGGCATTTCCCAACGTATTCTGGGTATCAAAAGTGCTTAAAAATGTTAATAAAATTAAATCAAAATTAGTCATTAATGGGCAACACTAGTCCATAAGATAGTGATACCAGCCAAGCTAAAGATCTTCACACTAGTGCTCAAGGATGACCTTCTTTGTGTAACAGATTAGCTGCCAGGAAGAGTTACAAGCTAGTCCTCAGACAGCCACAGTGTTCAAATACGACTAAAGTTTACGATTTACCAAATGAAGGCAATAAGAACTTAATTAAGTATTCTTTAACATATGCCCTCAAAACCACCGGTAATTGCTGAGGAGGAATAAATGGAATTAATGTGTATTTCTAAAAAATACTGAACAAAATGCCAAATTAAGTAACTGGAACTGCAAGGGCCCTAATCAAATTAGCAAGGTGGTAGAGTCATACCGAACAAAGAGCATTCTCACTTCCCTTCAGTAACCACAAAATGGAAATGGAAATGAAGTCCATAATATGAAGAATTAATGAACTACAAAGCTTGATGGAAAATAATTGAAATTAAGATTTTTCACAGGAAATTACATCATATCACAGATGAAGGAGGAATAGTTAGAATTATATTATTTGAGATAGCCAGAGGTTACCAAGGAAGAGGAATGGAAAAATCTACATTTTATAAATTTAATTAATTTAATTTTCTCATTGGAAATAGGATTCCTGTTGCCTTTTCTTATGCAAGAGTTTAAAATACAAGAACAATTATTATGAAGAGTATTTATATGCTTTGCTTAGGTCAGCCTCAGTAATAAAATATAAATCATATAAACAAAAACACAGCATTTTTTTTAAAAAAAGTCACACACATTACTTAAGATAGAAGATAATAGGTAGTACTCAGGAAAATCACTTTAAGAACACAAGGAAGAGACACTATTGTAGATCTGGCATCTACACATGATGGTAAAGTTGACTGCTTTTCAGTTGTGTAGAAAGAAGCGTTGTCAACATTAAAGATCAAACAAAAGAGGGTTATAATGCTAAGAGGGGAGGGAATTTAATTCTGTCCAAGATACTGGTCAGGATCTAAGTAAACTATGGTAGCTATTAATATCAACCATATTGCCAAAGAGATCCAGACTGCGTCAATGTAGACAGGAAGGAACCTGTTGCTTTTAAAGCACATGTCAATGTTGCCTTCCTCCTTGCAGGTGGGCTGTGTTCTCTTCCTTGCCATGTGGTGCTAAGAAGCTCTGCCTGGTGGTTCTATGGCCACCAGGGAAGTCAAGTGTCATGATGGACCTTCTGTCTTGGATCAGTAGCCTGAGGACAGACAGCTCATCTTCCCTCGTCTGGAGATTTTGGGAGGACTTCCCGACAGGAAGCACCAACTGCATGGGCCAGCATGGGACTCTGCCAAAACAGCTCCCTTAGCTCCTCAGGCTTGACAGGAAAACAACAGTTCCAGCTGACAGACTACTAGACTGTGGTGACTAATAAAATGCCACTGTGAATGCTCAACTGATCGGCACTGTGCGGAACAGAAGCAGTCATCATTACTTTAAGCCACTAAGATTTGGAGGATAATTCTGACAGCAGTAAATCACTAAGGGTATGATGAATAGATATATAGATAAAATTTGAAGTCACTGGAATAGGAGTGTTTACTGAAAGAAAATACACAGAACCAAATAAAAGAAAAATTAAATTTATTGAGCTGGGGGTAAAGCAATGTCTCAATATACCAAATTATTCCTCTACCTACCTACCTACCTATAAAGAGACTGGGGGAAGAAAGCGTATGAGGTATGGTGTGAGAAGATACTTCAGCAGGAAGATAAACAGAACAAGGACACAGAGTCGTGGAAGGCCTACACCAAATCATCATAGGTAGTACATTGGTCATCAAGTTATAGTGAAATCGAATTCTGCCATTGACTTAGTTGTGCTGTCATTCAATTTAAGAATTTGAGAAGAATGATGATGATGTGAGTATCAGCCATGAGGAAAAATATTTAATGTGAATGAGGATCCATGAATTCAAGCTGGTACCAGCACACACACACACACACACACACACACACACACACACACACACACACACACACTCGGAATGTGTTTACTGTCTTGACTAGTAAACAAGTACTAGTTCTTGAGTTCAATGCCAGCGTGGCAAAAGTAATCAGAGTAAAGCTGGGTGGATAGGTTTGATGTCTTAAGAGGTTCAGTTTCCCACCAATGGATTGAACTGGTTTCCAGAAATTCAACTGCGATTTGATGCAACAGCCACATATAGTTAGATACTGTACATGAAAATAAGATAATGGCTAGATAAATATGTCAGCCAGCCACAAAAAGTAACTTTAGTGGTTGATTTTTTTTACATCTTTCTTGGCAATATCCTATTTCTTTAAAAAAATGTTCATTATCTTTAAGGAATTGTGCAAAGGAGCTGCCATTTAACAGGGCGGTTTGTGAATATAATACACCTTGAGCAGTGTCACGCCATTGAACACTCTTGCCCGTTCAGCACACCCCTTCCCTTTTCTCCATCTTGTGGCATCTGTAATGAATTCTTGAGTGCATGTGGCCTCTTCATTAGTCTCTCCCTCTTCCCTGTGGCCTCACCCATTTCTCGTGCAAGTTCCCATTTCCTGGTGTTTGTTTGTTGGGCCTTGATTTAGCTCTCCGTAGAATCTATTTCTTATGTAATAAAATTCAACAGTATCCATTGGCACTATATTGTCAAATAGAACGGAAATGATTGCTTACTTTTCCCCTTACTTCTGCCAATCATTTGCCTGGCTATTCTCTCCTTAATCCATCAAGGTTGAATGCCATCTTTATTATTTCATGTCATTCTGTGGTCAGATGGACAATGGACTTTATTCCATGTATATTACAATAATTGGTATATTCATTCCATTCCATCCCTGGCTTTTTTCTTCACTCTTTGAGTGTTCTTCATGGTGTTATTTTTCTTAAAGAAGTTATTATTCTACCTGTCACTGGTCTGGCTTTCTAAATATACTGCTTAGACATATCTACTGTTTTTTTTTATGACACATATTTATTTCCCCGTTCCTACATGAGTTACTAGTCCCTTCCTGCCTGAGCCTTGTGTCCCAGTTCCTCATTCATGACGCTGCTATGTGAGAAGGCCTCTTTCTCCAGGGACTGGAGCCATCACCCCTCCCTGAAGAGCTCTTTTGCAATGTTGTCTTATTACATGATCTCTGCCTCAGATAGAAGATAATTGTCCACAGATACAATAATCTAATACATAAAATCACATTCATACTCAACCTGGCTAACTTTTTTTTTTTTAATTTTATTTTATTGGAGAACATACTGTACAGAGGGGTTACAATTACATGGGCAGGATAATGCATACATTTCTTACCAAGCATTGCAGCCTCCTCCTTTGTTTACCCTTCACCTCCCTTCCCAGCCTCCCCCTCCCCCCCACTCAATCCTTCCCCCCCTCCCCCCTCCCACACCGACATTGTAAAGCTCGTTTTTGACAGGACATTTTGTACTTCTCATTGTTGCAACAGGTCCACCTGAATCCTTAAACGACTTGTTTGTCCCCATCTCCTCCACAAGTTATACTGACATCAAATATAGTGAAAGCAGGGGTTACACTGTGGGGGAGGGACATACAAAGCAACCAAGAAATAATCTTATAAATGCGTTAGAAACACATGCATGAAAGAAAAAAAAACATTAAAATACATATTTAAGGGTTCGTTTTCCTAACATCACATTATCTGACCTTTTCCGCTTGACTCATACATATACTAGATATTGCAAATAAGGGAAACCAATGGGACCTATGTTTCTTTGGGCTTGGCTTACTTCACTTAATATAATTTTTTCCAAGCCTTTCCATTTCCTAACAAATGGGGCAATGTCATTCTTTCTGATGGAGGCATAGAATTCCATTGTGTATGTATACCACATTTTCTTGATCCATTCATCTACTGAGGGGCATCTGGGTTGGTTCCATATCTTAGCTATGGTAAATAATGCTGCAATAAACATAGTTGTGCTGGTAGCTTTAGTGTGGTCTTGTTTGTAAACATTTGGGTAAATGCCCAAAAGTGGGATTGCTGGGTCATAGGGGAGTTCTATGTGAAGTCTTTTGAGGAACCTCCATACTGCTTTCCAAAGTGTCAACCTGGCTAACTTTATCCTCATTATCACTGAAGTAATTTGTTCAGGTGTCTCTCTTCATATAGTAACAGTGATGTTTCTCAGATAGCCAACAAGTGATGTAATGCAAATTCCATCATTGTTTGAGCTCATAGCATATGCAAACATGTTAAATAAACATTTCTATTGAATTTTCTAGTGGTTTCTATGTTTATGTGATAGTGACAGTGCTTATATACTCTTATGAGAAAGTGATTAGAGTGATCTATGTACTTTATATATACTTATATACTTTTGTTATATATACTTTTATATGTAGCTTTTGTTAGAAATTGGTCATGGTGGCTCACATCTGCAATTCTAACTTCTCAAGAGGCTGAGATCTAAAAGACTGAGCTTCTACCCAGGCAGTAATGGAAAAGTCTGTGAGACTCCATCTCTACTTAATTACCAAAATTCAGAGTTGGAGTCTTGGCTCAATCTACCAAATGCAATCCTAACATTAAAAGTCTACTTGTACTAGAAACAAAGTAAGAAGAAGAAAAAGAGGAAAGAAATAAAATGGAAACAAAGCAATTGATTATAATAAAGCAGAGTGAATTTGTTCTTCCCTGTCAGAATTGGATGATTCGATTACACTATGTTAACATTTTGGTGTTAATTCATAATTAGCTATTTTACTGATGATACACAAGCAGTATATATTCTTAATTTTCCATGTAGTCAGTTTGTACAGGAGCTACATCAACTAGCCTTTTGATATTTTATCTACATTCTTAAGAAGAATATTTTTTAAACTATGGAACTAAGTAGCATACTCTTTAAAGTAAGAAAATGACATGGAATTTTAAGCAGTTAGCTTTAGAGGAAGAAGGGAGAATAAAGAGGAGCTAAGAGAAGCATTCAGAAGCCTTCCAAGTGTGCTGCTCTTCTGATTCTCAGTTTCAGTGATGAGGCCATGACTTAATTATTATTGTGCTTAATAGACTTCATATGTGGTTTCAATTATATAATTATGTTCCGTAAGTGTGACTAGGAAAATTCTTGGAACAAGATAATTGCTTGTCTTCTACATGTGAAGTAACAGAAAAATTACCATATGTATTAAACAAAAAAGGCCTTTGATTATTGTAAGAAGAAGCCTCATCAGACCATTCTGTGAAAATTCCACCTACATGTAAATAGCATCTATTGTTTACTTGGCAGGTAACTTAGAATGCAGAAAAATGCTTTATTCGCTTTAGTTTGTAGTTCAAGATGAGTGTTGGTTTCACCAGGATTGGAATTGAGGACTCATGGCAGCCAGAGAGGTAATGGTGAACCTGTTTATGAGAGAAACCTAACCATGATACCTTTTGGTTGGTGCTGGTCCTAATTTAGAGGGAGGAAATTACAGTGGTTCACTCACCAGGGGTGGATTATTATAGGCTATACAAGGTTTGTGCTAAGCTTATTCGGGAGGAATAGAAGAGTAAATAACTTATGTGGCTTAATAACAAGAGGTCAGTGTATTTGAACATCAGAACAGGGCAGGCTCACTGAGTGGGTGGAGAAGATAACTTTTAGTTACAAGAACATTTTGCACAACTAAATGTAGCTTCTTTGACTAATTTCCTTTGAAGCAGAATAAGATTGTTTTAAAACACAGTTGTTTAAACATTTGGGTAATTCATTTCACCTGGTAGGGCATCAAACATTTTTATGTATTTATGAAATTCTGCAGATAATAATTTCAACATCATAAACATATCATTCTTAGAAATGTGTTTAAATATCCCGACCTCAAATATATAGAAACAGAAATTAAAATTTATATTTAAACATGAAAATAACACAGTAATATGTAATTATTGATAGATTTATCAACACATGAAGCATAAACCTATGCTAAAAGCAACAAAATAACATTTTAAATCAAAATCATATCTCAGTAGGCAAGTAAAAAAGCGACAGGTTTGTGAATTCCATGTTAGTCATCAATATATCTTTAATGTGAGTTTCTGATCAAGAGTAATAAACTCTTTAATTATATAAAAATGTTTCAAGATACTCCAAACATTCTATTATTCAAACCTCACCACACATTTGAAGATAAATATGGACATTAATCATAATATAAAGGTGACAAAACATAAAGAAATTGACTGACTTGTGCCAATTCAAAGTTCCCAAATATTGACATTAGCAAAACTGTTTTCAACTCAAGCTATTAGATTCCAGAATCTTTGCTTTTAACCTGCATGATGAAATTTCATCTACTACAACTCTAGTAAGTTCAATAACCTTTGTACAAGCAATTCAGGACAACAAATATATGAGTAAATTATACAGTGAAAATAAAAATTGCAGACAAAAGTAGAGAGTTATGAAACTGTCTGTTTAATTCCGAATGGTTTTTTCTGTATTTAAAAGATTCATGAATAGTATTTTTCACACGTTAGTTCACAAGTGAACTATAGAAAATGCAAATAATTTTTTTCCATTTGGGTTTCATACCATATGATTACTAGCACATGGCATTAACTATGGGTAGATTAGGGATTACTTGTAATCATACAAGTTCTATCACAGTTAAAATTCATGGTGATTCCAAATTAAAACCTGTTAGGCAACAAAGTCATTGTCCAAATACTCCCAGTCTTTATTTTACATTTTTGATCTGCCAAACTTCAGTACTATCCCAGTATACAATTTTGTCTGCTCAAATTCTATCTCCACATCTTTGTCTTTCATCTTTCCTTAGTAATTTTTCCTCTTCATTCTTCTGTCTTTTAATATGTTTTTAAATGTACAAACAGCTCATAAATTTGTAGCCAATAACTTCTTTAAAAATGCAAAATTACTTACCTATGAATAACTGGCAATAATTTTATACATACTTTAAACATCATGACAAATATTTTCATTGATAGACTTAAAAAATGCATGAAAGATAGAAAACATTTGTCTCTCTAATAAAAAGCTATATTTCTTCATATTCCCACATAAAACTATATAACTTAGAGTTTCAGTAGAATGTAGAGGTTAGAAAGCACCTAGCAATAAGCAGAAGAAAAGAAACAGTCTTACTCCCATAATTGGAAATTAGTGAGATTGCTAGTATCAATTAATATTTTTATAAGTACTATATTTTTTATGAGAGTGCTTAAGTCTTGGCAGAGTCTTCTACATTCCAAATGAATTTTGGAAAGAATTAGAATATTGATTGAAATTACCTTGGATGTCTAGATGGATTTAGAGAAAGTGGTCAGCTTTGCCGATATGATGGATTTGGTATCGTTATTCAGTGAAGGGGTTTCTTTCATCATTCAGTCAGTTCAGATTATAGTTTCCTCCTGTCAGTGATAATCACATTTGGGCATTAACATGAATACTTGTTTTTGTTCCTTCTGAGAGTCTTCACACTGCCGGCAGCTCACGTAGCTTCCAGACAGAGCGCACACTGAAACCTTCCTTCCCTGTTTCTCAGAAATTTCCTCTCCTTCCGAACATCCTCTGCCTTCTATCACCTCGAGAAACCTCACATCATCCTCTGTAGCTGACCTCAGCCCCTATCTGTCAAGAGGGTTTTTGCAGTGGGCTTACTGATGTTACGCACATCAGCACAATGTGGGTAGTTAGCTTGTTTCCCATTGTTCTAAGTAGACTCAGGCTATTTGATGTCAAGGGCCTTATTTTCTACCCCTGTATCCTTGGCCACCACCACAGGGCACCGTCCAGGGCAGGGGTTCCTATCTGCTGGACTGCTGGAAGAGGGAGCAGGAAAGAAGCAAGCAAGTGATGCTTTTTCGTGGGCCTGGTCCTGGGTGTCTCGCAAAACATTTCTTCACTCTTCACTCTGAGTGGCAGCCTTCTGCCTGCATCAGACACACATGAAACCCAAAGCTGGGAAGAGTCCATTCCTTTCCCAAAGATCAGACATACCACAGGCATTAGAAAGCCAGCCAGGTTCGTAGGTCTGTCCATTCTAAAGTTCATGCTCTTTTCACCACCTTTCGGCTGACTGAAAGATGTGACTTCGGCTGCATTTCAAGAAGGCCTGGTGTCAGAGTGCACTATGCCAAAGAAGAGATGCGACTTGACTCAGGCAAAGCAGAGATTGTAACTAAGGGCAGGGGAGGGAGAGCGTGAGTGAGGGCCAAGACTGAATGAGCTAAAACCTTCACATGAAGTCACTCATTTTTTTTTTTTTTTTTTGGCCAGTGCTGAGGCTTGAACTCAGGGCCCAGGCACTGTTCCCCAAGCTACTTTTGCTCAAGGTTAGCGTTCTACCACTCGAGCTACAGCACCACTTCTTGTTTTTTCTGTGTACGTGGTGCTGAGGAATCAAACCCAGGGCTTCATGCATGCTAGGCAAGCGCTCTACCACTCAGCCACCTTCCCAGCCTCAAAGTCACTCTTAAACATAGAGAAAGCAGTGCAGAGTAATGAGGTCACTTCAGGACGTATCATCTTGTTTATACTCAATACCTCAGGAAGAGTGCACCAGTCAAGGTCATGAGCCAGGTAAAGGGAAAACAAAGCACAGATACATTCACTCGCTAAGCCATCAGGGTGGATGGAATTCAGTATGCACATCCTTGCTGTCGTTTTTCCACTAAAACATTGTGACTCGCACACACTAGAATGGTTTTCATGTGTCACTTTGTCTGAGAGTTAGTTTTATGTGTCAACTTTTTTGGGTCTTAGAATGTACAAACATTTGTCCAAATATTCTTCTTCTTTTCTTTGTTTTCCTACTTTTTTTTGGGGGGGGGGGTCCGGTCGTGGGGCCTGAACTCTGGCCTGGGCGCTGTCCCTCAGCTCTTCAGCTCAAGGCTAGCGCTCTACCACTTGAGCCACAGCGCCACTTCCGGCTTTTTTCTTTTTACTTATGTGGTGCTGAGGAATTGAACCCAGGGCCTCATGCATGCAAGGCAAGCGCTCTACCACTGAGCCACCTTTCCAACCCCTCTTTGTTTTCTTTTATTCATTTTTTAATGTAAGTTATTACTGTTTTAGTCCAACACGGACAGAAAGTTGTCGTACAGCCAGATAAACCTCAACCTTGGGATCTTCCCGCCTCAGCTCCCTGTGTCCTGGTATTTACAGATAGGTACCAGCATTCCCAGATCAAAAAATATTACTCACAGTGTTTCTGTCAGGATTTTGTGGCCGATTCACAAACTGAACGGAGCACATTGTCTTTAGCAGTAAATGAGCCACATCCAATCCTTTGGTGATATGAATAGAATAAAAATTTGAGTACCAAAGAACTTACTTGTCTCTTTGCTTTATTGTCTCTAAAATGGAAGCTAAGTCTTGTTCTGCTTTTGGCTCTGAACAGACATCAGCTCCTCCCGGGTCTCAAGCCCACTTTCCTTCAGGCTGTAATTACACCCTTAGCTCTCCTGGGTCCATAGATGTGTTGACTGTCTATCTTGGTACTTGTTCATTGCCATAATCATCGAGTAAGGTACTTATTATAAATCTACCTCTCTGCCTATCAGCCTACCTATCCAGACATGCCACAATGAAAACCCCTTCAACAATTAGTTACTGCTAATAAATGATGTGAGAGAAAAATCTTGTTTCACAAACATATTTAATTTAATGTCATTTGGTGATTGTCTTTGAAAACTTGCTAAAGTTTTCTACACACTAGAGTTGAATACAACAGAGTTTGGAGATCTTAAATTTTCACTTCTTACCTACGAGTCTGCTGCTATGTAAATTTTTTAAACCTATTTATCCTCGAGTAAAAATGTGTGTGCTGTATTGTAATTGTGAACAAGCTTGGCACCTTTAAAATTAAATTATAGGGCTGGGAAGGTGGCTCAGTGGTAGAGCGCTTGCCTTGCATGCATGAGGCCTTGGGTTCGATTCCTCAGCACCACATAAGCAAAAAGAAAAAAGCCGGAAGTGGCGCTGTGGCTCAAGTGGTAGAGCGCTAGCCTTGAGCTGAAGAGCTGAGGCACAGCGCCCAGGCCCAGAGTTCAGGCCCCATGACCAGACCCCCCCAAAAATTAAATTATAATCCTAGGAGTGAGTGACTGTAATCAATAATATTATAATAATATTTACATAGTGAGGGGATTTGGACTATTTTTGACCAGAAGAAAAGTTCATATGAGTGCATGTGTGACAAAGGCTCTCAGAAAAGTATGACATTGTACCATGTGAAAGTGGGATGTGTGGTCTGTATGTGTTGGAATAGTTATCTTTCATGTTCTGATTTTGTTCAATGACAGGATTGGTAGGAT